>NC_068402.1:41509809-41603334 GCF_023724105.1 Carassius gibelio | reverse complement strand
CATTCCTAATAAACATACAGAGCCGGAAAGGATTACAAAATGGCTACAAGCAATAAATTGTGAGGATGATCAAGGGAAGTTGTGGAATCCCAAGACTAAGCATGTGTGTGTGTGCAGTCAGCATTTCATCACAGGCAGGCTATATTAACATCATGTTCATTATTAACGCTATCAAAACTGTGTAAGGTTGTTTCAGAAAGTGGAATGCATATATAATTAGCCTTATCTTTCTACCTTAAGCAAAACTATGTAACGTTAGCCTAGTGTCGAACATAAACCCACTTGAAAAAGCATGTGGACACGTAACAACTTAGTTTTGTGTCAGACCTTTTACACTTTCATTCATAAATTCACCCCGTCTGTGTTTGCGAAACGATTGAATCGCGTAATCCAGTCAAAAATAGAACTTGTTGTATAAAGCAGAACGTCACGGGATTTGGCTATTTTTGAATGAATACATCTATATTAGGGCTGTAAAATGAATCAAATATCGATATGGACTAGTGTATATGAATATTAATAGAGTTAATAGTTAATAGAGTTGTACTACTGTGTCTCTGGGAATGAGTGCTCAATATGTGCATTTTGCCATTCAGATACACACGATGCTCGCAGTGTTTTCCCCCACGCCGGCCATATGCCCCCAGCTATGACTAATTAGTTAATTAGTGAAGTGACATTCAGCCAAGTATGGTGACCCATACTCAGAATTTGTGCTCTGCATTTAACCCATCCGAAATGCACACACACAGAGCAGTGAACACACACACACACCCGGAGCAGTGGGCAGCCAATTATGCTGCGGCGCCCGGGGAGCAGTTGGGGGTTCGATGCCTTGCTCAAGGGCACCTAAGTCGTGGTATTGAAGGTGGAGAGAGAACTGTACATGCACTCCCCCCACCCACAATTCCGTCCGGCCCGAGACTAGAACTCACAACCCTTCGATTGGGAGTCCAACCCTCTAACCATTAGGCCACGACTTCCTTATATTTCTTAAGTAAAACAAATTTTGGGAACCGCTGCACTATAACATAATGGTTATGCAAATTAGAACGACAGTACGTTGAATTAAATTGCAATGAAGTTACAAACGATCCACATCATTAAACAGAATAAGCTCCGAAATATTTAAAATAAATAAAAACGAGGATCAATCTGAAACTTTGTGCGACAATAAATAACCTAAACACGATCCACAACATAATTAATTTGCAAAGAGCATAGGCTCAAACATAAAATAAAATGAAAGAGGATGCATCTGGAACTTTTCGAGTGCAGCGCAAAAGTCGCTCAGCCTGCAGCGAGAGAGAGATTTCCTCAAGATTTTTTAATTGCCCAATTTCTTTCTCTATTGTCTTCGTCTCTGTTGCCTCCAAATCCTCACTCTCTCTTTGCCCCTCTCCTCCTGACTAACAACTTTATCATAAGATGTCCAACTTGACAGTTTCTCTGATTTCAGCCAGTTAAGCATATTTATAATATATATTATGGAATGAATGAAACGAGTTGGCACGCATATTAGCCTGCAGTACATAAAAGAAGAACAGTGCGTTGTAAGGGAAACAGGTCAATTTAGCTCAAAGGGAATCATTTAAGATTTAAAAGGGAATTTGAACAGAATCACTGTTTCACGGCTGGTCACGGAGACGCCCTGCGATTCAGTGAACTAGCCGTTTAACATCAAATCTGCGCTGGATACTAATATCCAAACTATAGTGAAAACACTATTAATTAGCACAGTAACAAGATCGGCAGTTTAAGACATTAACTTGTAAGCACAAAACACAAGATACTTCTCTTTTCAATATGAATAAGGCTTTATTAGATAAATCTAAGACATATAAACTAATCTAACACATAAACGCACGCACACACACATTCACACAAGTTGCAGGAAGGTCGAAAGTTAGGGAAAGATGAGTTTAAGAGAATGGAAATATGGAATTCCAAGTTTACAGCAATACGTTAAATTGCATAGACATGAACAACCATCAATCACGTAATTAGCGCTCGCATTGAGTTCCTCAATGGGGTTAAAATTATATTAGATACACCAGCACAACAAATATCTGGGAATACGTTGCCTTCGTTTGCAGTGAAAGGGACTCCAGTTGAAAGGGGTATCCCGGTGTCGCTGATTGGCTGGAAGTTCAGTTGGCTGAAGTGACGTCTTGGGGAGCCCGTGCTTGGGCGTTGGCTGAAGCTGGAGTTGTGTGGCTGGTTGGAGTTCAAACGCGCAGACGAGGTCGACATTACAAAACTTAACTCAGAACATGAAACTCTCAAACGGAAAAGAAAAGAAATAAAGTTTGACGAGACTAGGTTGTGTTCCTTCTCATCGTGGCATAGTAGCAGCAGGCAGGCCGAAGCACGCAGGAACCGCGCTCAAACAGTGATGACTAAACCGCATGGCTAGAAGCTACAAGCTAGCAGAAGCATAGCTAGAGACTAGAAACAGACATGGCTAATAGCAGCAGCAAGGGACTAAAAGCAGACTAAAAGCAAGGCATGACTGATAGCACAAGCAATGCTAGAACTAAAAGCCGACATGGCTAATAGCAGCAGCTAGGGACTAAAAGCAGACTAAAAGCAAAATTTCATGGTGTCCAAAGTATTTAAACTTCCTTGTTGGCCACCCCTCAAATGTTGCCTTGACCAGTCAGATATGGTCTTGGGTCTGGGGTATCATAAATCATTTGTTTATCTTACCAAGCATGTGGTTCTTGCCTCACAGGGTCTAATTTTGGACATGATTCCTATAACATGATTATGATATATTTTACAAATAAATGATTGTCAGGACAATATCAAGCAAGAAAATTCGATTATATCAATACTAGACATGACTATGTATCCTATAGTTATCAAAAGACATACACAATAAGTGATTATACATGATAGTCAAAGGTGTGGGTTACACATAAATGAATATGGAGTTAAGCAATGGAACGATTCATTTATAAGTCTTTTTGAGTTCATTCTGGTCCATATATAATGTACAAAAAGCAGTTTCTTTGCCATTCTCTGGCAAAGGGACTTTTCTGTGAAGACAAAGGTTTAAAGCCCTTCCCCCTTGGGAATTTCAGTCTGGTTCTGCTGGCTCGGGGGAAGTCAATGCAAGTATTTAACTTGATCTCCTGGGTTTACATGTGATGTCCAGCGTTGCATTTCAATCACGAACAATAAATTTGACAATCTATTCTTCGAATTAAAATTGTCAATAATTGTTCTATTGGTGTTAATGTTGAAAGCTGTTGTGTGAACAAGTTGGTTGGTTGGTTATCTTGCTTGGTTCTTGTGGCACTAGAACTGATTTATGACTTCCTGAGGAGTTCGGCTCTCGTTTCAATGCACACAGCTCTGATAGACTATTTAATTTGTCTGGTTTGACTCATTTCTGCTACATATATCCCCCTTTCGATCGGCGAGGTGTTTAGGTGAAGACATCGTCGATCGCTGGAGAAACAAAGGCAGAAGAAGCAGACAAACACAGCAAACAGCAAGACAACACCTCCATGACAGTTACTGTACTGGTGCAGGCATCAGGTTATTTAGGTACACGTGGTTAAGTTCAATTAGTCAATGTAGTTTAGCACATTGAGGATAGTTTAGATCGTTTTGGAAATTGTTGTTTTATTTTGATTCATCAATCAAATTTGTGGTTAACTTTGTTTGGTTCTTCTAGGTTGTCTTACTTTACACATTTACCGTTAGTTTTCTAGTAATTTAATTTTCAATTCAATGAATTGACCTATCATGCATGGAGCTCTCTGGCTTCCATTCAGTTTAGAGTGGCTGGCGGATATTAGGTGTTGCGAGTCAATCCTAATATCAGACCTTCGACCCTCGCAGGGTGTCTAGGCATTTCACCTACTCAGGAAAGAGGGGAAGGAGAAGGATAGGTAAAAGAAGAACAAAACAAAACAGGGCTGCTGTGGGTTTTCCTAGCATGTGTTACGACTACTATTGAGCTAGGATGTCAGGTGCAGCTAGTGTGTCGTGAACCTTAACTTAGTGTCAGGTGTTCTACCTATTGTGAGGATGGCTGCACGTTTCTTCATGGTGGGTATGTGTAACTTTGCTACGCTAAAAGTTGGATATTCTACCTGTGGGAAGAATATGTTTGTTGACTGTGTTATCAGTAGATGTGTTTACCTCTGGGTGTAGGTAATGTTGTGTGTTACTGGTGTAGTGCATGTGTGGTCAGATCTGTTCAAGTCTGTGTTGTCTCCCCCTTTTCTATCATGTCACTGAAGACTGGCTCTCAGCATCCTTGGCTTGGATGAGGGCGTGTCCATGGTCTAATGAGGGTCAGTCCAGCAAGGCAGGAAGTTCTTTAGCAGACAGTCGGAGGCAGTTTGGCATGGCTGTGTGAAGCTGAGTTGCAAAACTTTGTCTCCTATGTTGCATTCTTCTTGTGATGCCTTCTGGCTGTAGCAGACTTTCTGACCTTCTGTGCTCTGGTGGTTGCTGTTGCACAGCCAGGGAGTTTGGTACTTGGAGTTGGAGTTAATTTGACAGTTTGTTAGTGACTGTGTTAGGTGTCTGAGGTGATGTCCTTTAGTACCTCAGATTTTTCACCAACAGTTGGCCGTGAAAGACTTGTTCATTCTGGGTCGTTGTTGAACAGGTGCTTGTCATCTCTGATGTGTTGCACCAGGTGATCACCGGCTTTCCGTTCTGTCGCTGGTCACAGCAAGCATGACTCAAATTTGTGGTCACTGCATGTAAATTGTCTTGAAGGAACTCTCTTAGTTGTTCCATGACTTGTTCCGTGTCTTCTAATGGTAAGCGGTTATGTTCTTGTGCATACTCAGCACTGTGCATGTCTGAGTGGTGCTGAGGTGGGTTTTGTTGTCGCTTACCCACACAAGTTGCTCTTGGATGAGTCAGGTGATTACCTTTGGATATCTGGTTAGGTTTCCAGATGTTATCCTTTTGGTTTCTTGAGAAGCGTGGCTGGTCCCATGGATTTTTCCAGCAGTTGGGCTGAAAGCGGTCGTGGATATGGGCGTCACGTTCTCTGTGCTCTTGATGGAAGACTCTGGTGTTGTGATGCCACTGGGTGTTGTCCAGTGCAAGGCTTGAGTCTTTGTTGACAGAGTTCAAGAGTGGAGAGGTTTTGTTACCTTTCTTTGAGGCCAACTTCTGCTTGTTATAGGCCTTCTGTGTTAGGTCACGCAACTGTTGGATGGTCATGGAGTTCGGACAGGCCATGACACCTAGATGGTGACTGCCTCCGGGGTGCAGATTTTTTAGGAAGAGGGTTTTGAAGTTCACATCCTCTTCAAGGTCAGGGCTGTTGTGTGCACCAAAGTAGGCTTGTCGGAGTCGGTTGTAATAAGCTTGTGGAGTCTCTTGACGACCTTGTTTGGTTTCCAAGGCAGTTAACAGTCCATGTTCAGACTCTGGGTCTGTAAACTCTTTAATCAGGACCTCACGAAGTCGCTGGTAGTTTGACTTTGTTTGACTGGGCTGTCGATCTAGAAAGTTTCGTACCTCGGAGCTGGACGTGGCTCTAAGGAGGTATAACCAGTCTCTGTCAGTCACATGAGGTCTCACTTCCAGTTGAAATTCGATATCTCGCAGGTAAGCTTGGATGTCGGGGCTCTCTGTGGAGTCCGGGTTGAACCTGCTGATGTTTTCAGACAGCTTGTTGAGGTCTTTGATTGTCATCCCATGTGCAGCTTCAAGGCCTTGGACGGGAGGTTTTCTTTCGTTGGCAGGAAAGGGTTGGGTGGCGAAGGCAGGTGAGGTTTTGGGTTGTGGCCCTTCGCTCCTTTCGTCATATGCCAGTTCTTGGACGTGGGACTCTGCTCTGCTCAGCAGTGATGAGGCTAAGAGAGGTTTCTCTTTCCTTGGCTCTTGTTTGTGCTTGTAAGCATATTGGAGTTCTTTTCTGACCATGTAGAGCTCATCGTTGGTATCGTCTAGTTGTTGGGTCAGATTGTCCATTTCAGTTCTGTACCTTTCAAGGTGGTCTTTCAAAGCACTGATTTCAGAGTTCTTGTTTCTGATGTCTAGCTTGGCTTTCTCTAGTAGCTGTTCGGCATACTGGAGTCTGTTTACCAGGTCTTTCTGAGCAGCCGTTGCATGTTGCTGGTCGAGCTGAGCTGCTGCCAGGGCTGCTTGGAGCTTCATAACTTGTTCCGTTGTTTCCTGCTCCCTCTTGCTGGGTGCTTTGAGTTGATTTTGAACTTTCACTTCCAGCTTGTCTATGCGACGTTGAGCACGTGTCAGCTCCTCTTGAAGGTGGGTGATGTGCTTGTCGCTCAGTTTCAGCTGGGTTGTGAAGGCATAGCTTAGTGAGCTTGTGATCTTGACTAGCTCCTCGTGGTTGTTGTTATGGCTTGAATCTTGTGTCAGGAATCTTCTCAGGATTAGGATTATTATTAAAAATAATAACAGTTCAAATGTCTTTGGAGTGAGGCTGTCTGTCATGCCTCTCAGCCAAATGTTCACATCTTCTCCATGGGCAATGGGGTCTGCAGTCTGCGGCATGTTGGCACGCTGGGGAGAAGAGAGACTGACACAGATCTGTGTGGAGTAAAAGCCTATGTGTGGTGGGACAACTAAGTGTTGTATCAGTGATTGTGAACCACTAGGGAAATGTGGTGATGACTGTGTTGGTCTCAGGGTGTCTAAGTAGACTAGAGATGCGAAGACTTTGTCACTCTAATGAGGAAGAGGAAAAGAGAGACAGAGGTGAAAAACAAATTCAAATGACAAGCAAAATTTCTGTTTTTCAAATGAGGAAAATTATTTTTTCCAATTAAATGTTATCAAAAACGTAAACAATATTATTATATTTCTTGCTTTGGACAAAAGAATACAATAATAATTCTGATATCTCTTTTCTTAGTCTGACAGGATTGACACCGTACACCTTTCAGTTGGACCGCTCACCAGGGAGTCAGCGAAGGCGACAGTTGCTCAACACGTATCTCTATTAAATTGATCTCAACGTTGGATGAGATGCTAAAACTTGGATTGCGTTTCCAAATGTAGGGAGGTTAGGAAGAACAAATGAGAGGATGATTACAATCAAATTCATAAGGATGATTCGTCGTCTTTGGCACGATTGTGTATTTACTTAGAATTGATTGATGGTTCTTACATGTCCTACAAATGTAAAAAGAGAAGAGGAAAGTAAAGGAGAGAGAGGACGGAGATGGTAAGTCTCAGTAGCGGTTATCTCAACTACAAGGAGAGCATTGTGTTAGTTGCTGCACAACTAATCAAACAAAATAAACTTTAAGTGAAAGAGAGTTGTCTTTCTAATTTATTTGAACTCGTAGTGAGGGATAACAATGTCTCCTTTTAGGGGCTCAGGTTTGTCGTTCCCAGGCTAGGATACACAAAAGAAATGGTAAGAAATAGGAAAATTAAAAAAAATTAATAAATGGGCAAAATATGCAAAAATGAAATTAAAGAGGAAATCAATACGTAAAACAATAGTGGTTAAAGGGGGGGTGAAATGCTATTTCATGCATACTGAGTTTTTTACACTATTAAAGAGTTGGATTCCCATGCTAAACATGGACAAAGTTTCAAAAATTAAGTTGTACGTTTGAAGGAGTATTTTTGTTCCAAAAAAACCTCTTCCGGTTTGTCACAAGTTTCGGAAAGTTTTTTTCGAGTATGGCTCTGTGTTACGTTAGATTAGCGGAATTTCCTTATATGGGTCCTAAGTGCGCGCGCGCTCCCGTATAGCAGAGCAGAGAGAGGCTGAGCACAGCCTGATCAGAGCGAGAGCGTCGCGAAAAGTCACAAAAGAAGTGTGTTTTTGGTTGCCAGGGCAAGACAACCCTGCACAGATTACCAAAAGAGAAACAGCATTAAGGGACCAGTGGATGGAGTTTATTTTTACAGAGCATCAACGGAGTTGTGCAAGTGTTTTTGTTTGTTCCCTGCATTTCGAATTGCACATCGTTTATTTCTTAAGGATAATGCAGTCCCAACGGAAAAGGGTCACGATTGTGTGTTGGAACCACATGCGGTGAGTAAAACTGCTTCAAATATCTCTGTGTTGTTAACTTAGCTATCGGCGCGTAAGCACATCAAGTAACCAACATGCGATGCTGCCATCAAACTGCACTTTCCACATGTACAGATTAAAAAAAAAAAAAAAAAAAGACGACATAAAGTGGAACTTAGTCATTTTCCAAAACCGCTAAGCAAATATATACAGTATTGTTCAAAATAATAGCAGTACAATGTGACTAACCAGAATAATCAAGGTTTTTAGTATATTTTTTATTGCTACGTGGCAAACAAGTTACCAGTAGGTTCAGTAGATTGTCAGAAAACAAACAAGACCCAGCATTCATGATATGCACGCTCTTAAGGCTGTGCAATTGGGCAATTAGTTGAAAGGGGTGTGTTCAAAAAAATAGCAGTGTCTACCTTTGACTGTACAAACTCAAAACTATTTTGTACAAACATTTTTTTTTTTCTGGGATTTAGCAATCCTGTGAATCACTAAACTAATATTTAGTTGTACGACCACAGTTTTTTAAAACTGCTTGACATCTGTGTGGCATGGAGTCAACCAACTTGTGGCACCTCTCAGCTGTTATTCCACTCCATGATTCTTTAACAACATTCCACAATTCATTCACATTTCTTGGTTTTGCTTCAGAAACAGCATTTTTGATATTACCCCACAAGTTCTCAATTGGATTAAGGTCTGGAGATTGGGCTGGCCACTCCATAACATTAATTTTGTTGGTTTGGAACCAAGACTTTGCCCGTTTACTAGTGTGTTTTGGGTCATTGTCTTGTTGAAACAACCATTTCAAGGGCATGTCCTCTTCAGCATAGGGCAACATGACCTCTTCAAGTATTTTAACATATGCAAACTGATCCATGATCCCTGGTATGCGATAAATAGGCCCAACACCATAGTAGGAGAAACATGCCCATATCATGATGCTTGCACCTCCATGCTTCACTGTCTTCACTGTGTACTGTGGCTTGAATTCAGAGTTTGGGGGTCGTCTCACAAACTGCCTGTGGCCCTTGGACCCAAAAAGAACAATTTTACTCTCATCAGTCCACAAAATGTTCCTCCATTTCTCTTTAGGCCAGTTGATGTGTTCTTTGGCAAATTGTAACCTCTTCTGCACATGCCTTTTTTTTAACAGAGGGACTTTGCGGGGGATTCTTGAAAATAGATTAGCTTCACACAGACGTCTTCTAACTGTCACAGTACTTACAGGTAACTCCAGACTGTCTTTGATCATCCTGGAGGTGATCATTGGCTGAGCCTTTGCCATTCTGGTTATTCTTCTATCCATTTTGATGGTTGTCTTCCGTTTTCTTCCACGTCTCTCTGGTTTTGCTCTCCATTTTAAGGCATTGGAGATCATTTTAGCTGAACAGCCTATCATTTTTTGCACCTCTTTATAGGTTTTCCCCTCTCTAATCAACTTTTTAATCAAAGTACGCTGTTCTTCTGAACAATGTCTTGAACGACCCATTTTCCTCAGCTTTCAAATGCATGTTCAACAAGTGTTGGCTTCATCCTTAAATAGGGGCCACCTGATTCACACCTGTTTCTTCACAAAATTGATGACCTCAGTGATTGAATGCCACACTGCTATTTTTTTTAACACACCCCTTTCAACTAATTCAACTAATTGCCCAATTGCACAGCCTTAAGAGCGTGCATATCATGAATGCTGGGTCTCATTTGTTTTCTGAGAATCTACTGAACCTACTGGTAACTTGTTTGCCACGTAGCAATAAAAAAATATACGAAAAACCTTGATTATTCTGGTTAGTCACATTGTACTGCTATTATTTTGAACAATACTGTACAGTTTCAGTACATACCACATAGCATACCGCCTTTGCTGATGCTGCTCTTGTTAAATTTCAGCCTCTGGATCTGTGTCACAGCTTCCACATGCACTCAACTCAAAAGCCTACTCGCGCTCGTGATTCTTTAGCTCCGCCCACACGTCACGCCTCTAGGCGCTCGTGTTTTTCCGGGAAAAATCGGTACAGACTATCTTTCTCTTATAAATATAATAAAACTAAAGACTTTTTGGAGTTATGAAGGATGCAGTACTACTCTATAGGTACTCAAGATTAACAGGATATTGAGTGAAAACGAGCATTTCACCCCCCCTTTAAGTGTATAACCAAAATAGGAAGAGGGGTAAAACGCATTCAAATAATTAAAGGTCTGAATAGCATATATTCAGATGGGTAATATATAAATTAGGAAGAATAAGTTTACTTAAACTTCCAAAGTTCAAGGCTTATTCATTCCTAAAATAATTAGACCCAAAAGAGAATACTAGAAATAAAAGATCATATGAAATGATCTGAGAGGGAAATTTTAAATGCTTCCAAATAAATTTAATGTTTCAATTAAATTTCAATTTGACAATTAATAATTGTGAGTCAGTATTTCCCTTTCTAGTAAAATGACAATAAGTGGTCTAGTGAGAAAAGAGAGCGATAAAAAGAAAGAGACTAACAAGTGTTAGTTAAGATGTTTAAAATGGTTAAATCACGTCAGCGTTGCCCAAACACACATTATTCTACCACTGGATGGTAATGCTAACGGCTAACCTTTGAGGCTAGTGGCTTTAGTATAGACTTCAATGTAAATGCAAAGGTTTCGTTAGCTTAGCGACACCGCCGAGTTTGTGCGCTGCGCGTGCACAGTTCAGAGTTGCTCCGGAAGTACGTTAAGGCTTCCGGGTCACGGTCGTCACTATGGCAACCAAAACACATTCTAGTGGATTAGCACATGAATCATTGCATTGTTGCAAATACAGTTAAGCATGTTACATGAAATGTCGGCTCATTTCAACACTGTACAAATAACAACACCGCCTTTCAGTTGGTTTTGCGATGTGGCACTTAAACTCTCAGTTTGTATAGAGTTAAATTTATCTTAATTCAAATAGCAGCTTCCTGCTGTAGTTATTATATCAATCTCAGCAATTTGAATCTCCGTGCCAGTTTTTCTGGACACAAACATAAAAGTTTTCCTTCGCTGTTGGTACACAGTTAAAATATACTTGATCAAGCTTTTAAAACACTCCCATTCAAATTACTCTCGGACACAAGCAGTGTTACGCGAGATTGCATTCACTTTGTGAACGGATACAAATGGGCAAACATTGTTCTCTAATGTTTAACGTTAACGTAGGGGAGTCGAATATCAAATTTGATTCGGCAGTGGAACACGCACTGGCAATCAAACTATATGAAATATGAATACGGGGGCTTTGATAAATAGATTGAGGAACACGCTCAAAACTATTCTTTATTCACCGATTTATATCCCTTTTGAAACACTGACAGTTTAGCTCCGTTCAGCAAACAGTGACTGAGATAGCGTTTGAGACACTGGAACACGCAGTGAAATCAAATCAGCTATAAAACAAGGCATTACACAAATGAGGAACACGCTCAATTTCTACCTTATTGTACGATCTCAGATGTTTACTTTTAAGTTCACTTACTGCTGTTAACATTGAAGAGACGGACTTGAGTTAAAGTCTCCTCTAGCTCCTTTCATTCAAGCGGGAGGGCGCGCGCTGCTTACGTCACGGGTCACACAAACACACTCACGTCTCGCTAGCTTCTCGTCTTTCATTCCTTTAGCAAAATCAAAGATTAAATAACTTGGTTTATGCTCACAATTTAGATTAAACTGCCTGCATTCTCCACCATTCATGTAAGGGAAACAGGTCAATTTAGCTCAAAGGGAATCATTTAAGATTTAAAAGGGAATTTGAACAGAATCACTGTTTCACGGCTGGTCACGGAGACGCCCTGCGATTCAGTGAACTAGCCGTTTAACATCAAATCTGCGCTGCATACTAATATCCAAACTATAGTGAAAACACTATTAATTAGCACAGTAACAAGATCGGCAGTTTAAGACATTAACTTGTAAGCACAAAACACAAGATACTTCTCTTTTCAATATGAATAAGGCTTTATTAGATAAATCTAAGACATATAAACTAATCTAACACATAAACGCACGCACACACACATTCACACAAGTTGCAGGAAGGTCGAAAGTTAGGGAAAGATGAGTTTAAGAGAATGGAAATATGGAATTCCAAGTTTACAGCAATACGTTAAATTGCATAGACATGAACAACCATCAATCACGTAATTAGCGCTCGCATTGAGTTCCTCAATGGGGTTAAAATTATATTAGATACACCAGCACAACAAATATCTGGGAATACGTTGCCTTCGTTTGCAGTGAAAGGGACTCCAGTTGAAAGGGGTACCCCGGTGTCGCTGATTGGCTGGAAGTTCAGTTGGCTGAAGTGACGTCTTGGGGAGCCCGTGCTTGGGCGTTGGCTGAAGCTGGAGTTGTGTGGCTGGTTGGAGTTCAAACGCGCAGACGAGGTCGACTTTACAAAACTTAACTCAGAACATGAAACTCTCAAACGGAAAAGAAAAGAAATAAAGTTTGACGAGACTAGGTTGTGTTCCTTCTCATCGTGGCATAGTAGCAGCAGGCAGGCCGAAGCACGCAGGAACCGCGCTCAAACAGTGATGACTAAACCGCATGGCTAGAAGCTACAAGCTAGCAGACGCATAGCTAGAGACTAGAAACAGACATGGCTAATAGCAGCAGCAAGGGACTAAAAGCAGACTAAAAGCAAGGCATGACTGATAGCACAAGCAATGCTAGAACTAAAAGCCGACATGGCTAATAGCAGCAGCTAGGGACTAAAAGCAGACTAAAAGCAAAATTTCATGGTGTCCAAAGTATTTAAACTTCCTTGTTGGCCACCCCTCAAATGTTGCCTTGACCAATCAGATATGGTCTTGGGTCTGGGGTATCATAAATAATTTGTTTATCTTACCAAGCATGTGGTTCTTGCCTCACAGGGTCTAATTTTGGACATGATTCCTATAACATGATTATGATATATTTTACAAATAAATGATTGTCAGGACAATATCAAGCAAGAAAATTTGATTATATCAATACTAGACATGACTATGTATCCTATAGTTATCAAAAGACATACACAATAAGTGATTATACATGATAGTCAAAGGTGTGGGTTACACATAAATGAATATGGAGTTAAGCAATGGAACGATTCATTTATAAGTCTTTTTGAGTTCATTCTGGTCCATATATAATGTACAAAAAGCAGTTTCTTTGCCATTCTCTGGCAAAGGGACTTTTCTGTGAAGACAAAGGTTTAAAGCCCTTCCCCCTTAGGAATTTCAGTCTGGTTCTGCTGGCTGGGGGGAAGTCAATGCAAGTATTTAACTTGATCTCCTGGGTTTACATGTGATGTCCAGCATTGCATTTCAATCACGAACAATAAATTTGACAATCTCTTCTTCGAATTAAAATTGTCAGTAATTGTTCTATTGGTGTTAATGTTGAAAGCTGTTGTGTGAACAAGTTGGTTGGTTGGTTATCTTGCTTGGTTCTTGTGGCACTAGAACTGATTTATGACTTCCTGAGGAGTTCGGCTCTCGTTTCAATGCACACAGCTCTGATAGACTCTTTAATTTGTCTGGTTCGACTCATTTCTGCTACAGCGTTGAAGACAGCGTCTGTCTTCTACGTTCCCATCGAAAACTAATATATTATAGTTTTTTTTTTTTTACAAAAGCGATTACAAAGGAAATGTTTACTGTTCATGTTTTTTTTTATTGTATGGAAAAATCCCATTTGAAAAAAAAAAAACAGACCGCCATTACATTTTTCCTCTCGCGCACCACACTTTGGGAATCCCTGATCTAAACGATCATGAAGTCGCTGAAGAATATACTGATTTAGATATTATTAAATTATAAGAAGAGAAAGATGCATTTCAATGTACAGACAATATATTTACAAATTAAACAACGTTTCTAAATATATGATGTTGTTTATCTTGATCGAACTACATTGCTTCGACGTAGTGGTTAACAATGACTAGGCTACTATACTATATGTTAGGCTATTATATGTTATAAAATGTATTACTGTAAGAAAGTACACACTGACCTAACAGACATCAATTTATAAAAGAAGATTATTTAGAATTATAATTTCACAACTCTGGATTGCAGTTTAATTTATAATTACTGTAACTGTCCTGATACAACTGTATTTTTTTCTAACTAGAAAAACTGTCTTGATTGAATGTGTAAACGATAAAATGTGTAAACTCAGACTTTTATGAAATTAAACTAAACTCTTACCCGTGCTTTCCGTTCTTCATTCGCTATGCTGGGTTGCGTTCAGCCCCGGCAAAACGTTGCACAACGTTTTTTAAACCGAAACGGTGATGCGTTGAACACACTGTTCTGATGACGCAGCCCAGACTAAATTGCTTCCATAGGGTTGGGGCGGGTTAAGAAATTGGCACTTTATTGCAGGGCGGGTCACTAAAAACATCATTTTTACAAATCCATTTATGTTGCATGGAATTTAGTGGTGGACATTTTGATTCTTTCAGGAGATTCATTGATTTTCAGTTCTTTCACCAAAATGATTCATTCAATGATTCGTTCTGTGACCATTTCTTCATATTACACAAATACGCCAGCTGTTGTCGAAAAAGAGTCTTATATGTTATGTCATAAGTCAATGAACATATTTACTTGTGACAAAAACTGATTTGGCTTTATTAAACTGTGTGCATGATTGCATTAAATAAATAGTCTAAATAAATTGTTTAGATTAACAAAGCACAAGGTTTTATCGGGGATTAAATGTGGAGTTATGTTCTGTATTCTAAATATGAAAACAATAGTATGTGCACCAATAACTGCGCTTTGTATCTGCTGATTGCTGATCAAGATTTACATGCTTGGCCGACTGACCCTTGTAGATACTCTCATTCATTTCATTCACGAACGAGATGTATCAGATCATTCAACTCTTTCACCTATGAGAAGATCATATTCTTTCACTACATTCAACAAGTCACATGCTCCGACCGTCACATCTTGAGTAACTCTTTTTGACAGGATGAAACCGTTCACAGAGCTGTTCACGAGCTGCACATGTGCTGCTAATAAGGCTCGCCCGCTGCTGTGGGAGGAACTTCATTGAACAAGAAATGAGTCTTTTACAGTCTATGGTCAGTGGATTACGTAAACGAGAACGATTCGTTCACCTAAAAGATTTGTTCACGAACAAACCATCATAGTGCAATTACCTATAGCCTATACAGATAAGTTTACGATATGAAGGTCTAAGTAGCAACGTAACTTCCGTGATGTCCCCGATGCGCGTGGTGGGTCGGGGCGGGTCAAGAAATTTTACTTTATTTGCGGGGCAGGCTGGGGCAGGCCAAATAATTTAATAAAAGCGGCATCCGCGGGTTGGAAAAAAACCCGACCCGCACATCACTAACGCACACATAAGATATTGTACATAAAAGATGTTAACATTTAGTCCACAAGACAAAGAAAATGCTGAAATTATTAAAATAACCCCACTCAGTGGTTCTTAATTTGGGGGTGAAAACTTTTGGAATTTGAAGATTAAGGTAAATTGTTCTTAATTTGTGAAAACCTTTGAACACGATGAAGATGGCCAAATTTGTCTTATTTTGTTGAAATATGATTTTTTTTCCCATTTATCTCTGCCCTTCGTAAGCAACAAAAGATACTTGTATGTTTTCCGGAACACAAATTAAGTACAATTTACCTTGATCTTCAAATTGCAAAAGTTTTCACCCCCAAAATCTTAATGCATCTTGTTTCCTTCTGGAGCATCAGTGAATGTTTTAATCTTTTTTAATAGTTGTGTTGGAGTGCCTCAATTGTCCTTAGTGTGAAAAGATGTATCTCAAAATCATAAAGTCACTGCTGGAAAGGGTTAAAATATGCTGGAAAACTGAAGAATCTGCAGGACCTTAAAGATTTTTCTGAAGAACAGTTCTCAGTTTAACTGTTCAGAACAAACAAGGGACTCATGCACAACCATCACAAAACAGAAATACAGTCGTGGATTATCCGGTAACAGCACACAGTATTAACCAAGGGTTCCTAAACTTTTGAGGGGGTTATTTTGATAATTTCAGCAATTTTTTTGACTTGTGGACTAAATGTTAACATCTTTGTTGTACAATATCTTACTCCGGACAGTACAAAATAAAAAATTACATGCATTTAGTATGATCTCTCTTATTTTTTGAAAATTACTCACATTTTCAAAGATTCTGCAAAGGGTGCCTAAACTTTCCAGCCCCATTGTGTATATCAAAGACCTATACACTCTCTCTCTGGTGAAACAAATGAAAAATATTATAAAAGTTAAATTTCTATTAGTAATTCCACATTGCCATAGCCCATATACCTCTATTCATACAACAGCAATTGAGTTTTTTTTTTATACAGCGAGCACAATCGCAAACAATACAGTTGAGATCTCATGACAGAACACAGGCCGGCTGAATGATGCTTTCTTTTAGATGCTAAACTTCAGCTTTGTTTGTTTTTCAGATCATCTGCGGTGGCGCTTCCACAATGAGGAGCAAGCGTTTGTGTGCACATGGTTGCCAGATTGCTTAAGATGAGCAAAACGCCAGGAAGAAAATGTATCTATGTAACAGCGAAGCTCTGATTTCGAGGATTTGAACTCTTGATATCTGGCAACCGTACTCACGAAAGTTCGCATAGTAGAGGGGTGTAGAGCAGTCTGCATTAACAAAATTAAAATATATATATATATCTTCAACATGATCTTTACCTAAGATCCTAATGATTTTTTTTTTTTTGGCTATTGCTAAAAATATAAATATAACCCAGCGACTTGAATGGTTTTGTGGTCCAGGGTCACATATTATTATTATTTTTTATCTTTGTCTAGATGGAATCAGTAATCAGTCCAGGGTGTTTAATAATGTATATACAAAAGGGTTTTAAACAAGGTTTTATAATGGAAACCTACTTCACATAGAATACTTTGCTGTTTGCACACAGGCACTTTTGTGTAACACAGATGTAGGACTGCTGCAGTGTTTGATGTATCTGGTGTATAAAAGCAGTGACTAAGATGTAAATATAATTTTTGGGTTTCATTTTGTATTTTACTTTACCAGCTAAAAAAAAAAAAAAAAAAAAACTAAACATGGTGTATTGTAAAATAACTTCAAGAAGCACTGTAAACTATCATGTGTTAAAATTACCCATATTTGATGTTCCTCTGAGCTAATGGGAGAGTCATTAAGTGATTGTGTAGTGGCTTATTGTGCACTTTGACTTTGGGCTTCAAAAAGGTTGGCATATATTCAAGCAATTATTTCAGACTCCGTTTAGTAAGGAGAACCCAATTATTTCTGTAGACCCTTGTCTACATTTATATGGAAACTTTGTGTTGGACAGCCATATATTTTTGATTAAAGATTTTTACAAGCTTTTATCCTACTATTTGAGTGTTGTGGATATGGACTTACTTTTATCTTCATCTTTTTTTCTATTTCCTTGATTATGTTACTTTTATCACTCCTTCACTCATTCCTGCCTGTACTTCTTTCTTCCTTTCAGGGGTTGACAAGATGCACTGGACCCGGAAATGAGAGTATTAGACCTCAGCAATCCTATTCTCCCTCCTTTTTTCTTTCTTATTCTTTCTTTCTCTCTCTCTTTCTTTTTTTCTTTTATTTTAGTAGCCCATGTGTGACTCAAAAACTTGAAAATATATTTAATAAAACAAAAGGTACACAAGAAATAAATAACAGAAATAGACATCATGAGTGGAAAGAAAGTACCATAATGATGAATGGCTGTGGTGGGAAAAGGTTTTATTTGTATTTATTTATGGTCTGGTTGGGCACATCATAACTGTCTTTACTAGCATGAGTGTCTGTTTTAAGAATCTGTGCAGAATCTCCTGTACAGGACAGATACAAAGGCAATGATAGTGATATGATGCAGGTTTGTGTCTAAAGATGGATGATGCAGTAAGACTTTGAATCACTTTTTGCTCCTCCCCCTCTCTCCCCACACTCCCACTCCCCTGATTAGACTGATAATAGGGGAAGCAAGCATCACCATTTTATAAAAATTTCCCAAGTTTTGGATGTTTGGGTATGCTCTGAAGTGGAAGAAGATTCCATTAGCCTTATATTTCATTGAAATAATCAGACACATACTTCTGCCTTTTATATACTCAGTCTTGACCTGTAGTGCTTTGCTTAATGCTTATCGTTCATGTTTGAAGGACAAAGAATCAAGTACCCCAATTCTTGGATTTTAAGTTTGAGGGTTTGATTTGAAAAAAAAAAAAAAATGGTACTACTACTCCCCTATAAAATCAGTTGTATCCCATGCAGGACTGCTTTTACAGTCATGCACATTTCCCCTGACTTGTCTACAGTAAGTTAAGTTTTTGTTTGTTCCAATACTGTTATTAAGACAAAAATAAATACAAATTTGTTTTCTAACAAGATAACACAACCCAATTTTAAAAAGAGTACCTAAATCATGTCTTTATTTCTGTTTGTGATTCATTCCAGTTTTATAATATAGCGACCATATATTGGCTGATGTTGGCAAACTGAAAAAAAAAGGCATTAAAAGACGAACTGTTGGTTGGTAAACTATTAATGTAATGTAGGAGAATAATATTTGTATATTATTAGCATTTTTAACACTTAACTTGAAGTTAAAATATACAGACAGTGTACTATCCAAAAAGCTCTGAAATCTGCAGAAAATTGAAATTGTGGCTTGTTCAACCTTTGGCTCTTGAGTTTTTTGTTTTGTATGTCGAACCCCTAACAAAGTAGCACCTTTTTTTTTTTTTTTTTACCATCAGAAAACCATGACATCTTTTCTTTGATTCATCAAGCGTAAGAACATTCCTTATTAACAACGTTTATAAAACAGCAATATTTGCTGCATGGGACATTTATTACACTGTAAAAAAAGAAGAAAAAAAAGAAGATGAAGTGGCTTTTAGCTCTCTAAGGTGAGCCTCCGAAAATAGTTTTCTGTAGCCTGGTACCTTGTCAAGATCATACTTTTAGAATTTAGTGACATTTTCCATGGTGAAAGCCTGAAAGGACACACTGTGCAGTGTGAGGGAGGTAAGCATGCCATGATGCTGGTTGAGATTAATTCAGGAATGGAGCCTAAAACATAATAAAGTTAATCTATCTGTCAGTAATATAAGAAAGCATTCATAAATTATATATTTTGTTTAAATGTAATTCTTTTTTTCTTAAATTTAAAATTGTAAAGCAGCAACTAACAATGTACAGTTCCCTTTCGAGGAAACTTCGAACTGCGTACTCTAGGGGTCGCTTTGGGGAACACCTTGTCGTGACTGAAGAATAAATTGAAAAAACACCAACTTGTTGGCCGGCGCGACTATAAATAAGCACCGGGAGAGCACGTCATTATCTTCTTCATATTCACTGCAGGGTTCCCACCCTTCTTGAAAGAACTTGAATTTCAGACATATGGATTCAAGGCCTGGGAGTACTTGAAAACTAACATAGGTCCTTGAAAGTGCTTGAACTAAATTTGAAATCAGTTGTGTTTATGCTGCTATTTTTAAAATTGTCCGATATGTGCTTTTGTCAAAAACAGAACTGAACAAGGGGGTTATCTGTTTGATCTCTCACACGATCGTGCTCAGCACCGCAAAGTTGATTCTGTGCTTGCTTGATCTAATATTTTTTTGTTTTTTTAAATGTTGTAGATTTAAGTAGCAAATGAGAATAGCAAAAAAATCAATGCATATATTTTGAGACAAATGATGATGAGACTTTATGATTTTCCTTTTGATTATGATAAAGCCACGGTTTTTAAGAAAGAATATGTAAATGTATGGTATTTGGGGTGAAAAACACCTCCGCTGTAGCGACTATAGGCGCCCTGAATAACATGATAATTATTTGACGGCTGACTTTTCCATTTTTTGACATGATATGGTTAGATTCAGTTGCTAAATACCATATTATTTTGGGTGTCCTTGGAGATAATCACCATGTTTAGAATGAAAGCATCATATTTAAAAACATGATATTAATGTTTACGCGCCGCAAGCTTCACATGGATGATTATATATCTATAGCACGTGGACGTGGTCGCATTAGAGTTAGTGAAGGGAGACGTCAAAGACTGGAGATCGCGTTGGTTTCATATGGATTACTTTATTACTTAATATTTGTTGTCAATAAACATGTCAAGATTTCTATAGAAATAGCTCTCATATCTCTTTGTGGAGTATTTGTTGAGTTTCAGTTCATTTTAATAAGCATTTATAAATGAAGAACACGCAGACCAAGGCTGCATACAGCACACTCTGTTTGTTTTCTTTATTTTATAAATGCACAGTTTTCTTATTATGTGTGTATACAAATAAAAGTACACCATTTACAGCTTTGATTGATGTATTGCTCTTACCTGTATGATCAAAATGGAAAGTGCATTTTAAGTTATTTTCGGCTATGCCACATAACGCCTTTACGCATAGACTGAACAAAAAATAGTTGTTATTTTTCAAAATGTGCAGAAAATAGTAGAAACCATACACACAGTTTCAATGGAGTGACTGAAAGCTCTCGGACTAAATCTAAATTATCTTAAACTGTGTTTCGAAGATAAACGGAGGTCTCACAGGTTTGGAACGACATGAGGTTCATTTTTGGGTGAACTAAAGCTTTAAGTATTATCTATGGGGCTGTTTGGGCCTTTTACCCTGTGCTGGGGCGCCTCTTCCCCCGTGTACGGTAAAAGGCCCCCCTTGCCACCTCATATATTTCCTGCTCCTGTATTTGTCCTGCATATGTATCTGCTCCTGTATATGTCCTGCTCCTGTATATGGCATATCATTTTCCACATCATTGAGCCGCTATCAATATGCGGGGTATTTTAATTTATTGAGATTTTAAAGCTGAATTTTTAGCATCAGTACTCCAGTCACACGATCCTTCAGAAATAATTCTGATTTGCTGCTAAAAAACACTTATGATAATGTTGATGAGTAGATTTTTTTCAGGTTTCTGTGATGAATAGAAAAGTCAGAAGAATAGCATTTATCTGAAATAGAAATATTTTGTAAAATGATGTCTTTATCATCACTTTTGTTCAATTTAAAGAATCCATTCTAAATAAAAGTATAAAAAAATAGACTCTAAGCTTTTGAATGGTATAGGGTATAATGTTGTGAACGCTTTTTGTTTCACATAAATGCTGAATTTTGTATCCTTCTATTCATCAAAGAATACTGAAAAATTTACTCATCTGTTTTAAATATTGATCATCAGCAAATTATCATATTAGAATGATTTCTGAAGGATGTGACACTGAAGACTGCAGTAATGATGCTGAAAATTCAGCTTTGATCAAAGGAATAAATTACATTTTACAATAAATTCAAATAGAAAACAGTTGTTTTAAATAGTAAAAATATTTCACAATTGCTTTTGCTGTATTTTGGATCAAATAAATGCAGGCTTGGTGGGCAGAAGAGACTTCTTTAAAAACATTAAAAATCTTATATTAAAAAACTGAAGACTGGTAGGCTATATGGATTACAGAAATGTTATATTGTAATGTTTTTTATTATATTGTAATTTGATGTGTGTGTGTGTATATGTGTGTGTGTGTGTGTGTGTGTGTGTGTGTGTGTGCATAATTTCTGTCCCCCTCACTTCTGAAAAGATGGCTACGCCCCTGCACGTCTCTATTGAGTGAATGTGCAAATGTTTAATGTTAACAGGTTTTGCTATGTTATTAAATCATTTAACAGCTTTTTATATAAAGAAAGCGGAGACAAATTAATTCTTAATTTAAAAATTCTTTAAAAACCAGTGTAATGCATTTTTTATCAATGTTTCAGAAACTGCATTTGAATATTACCAGTATTGAGTTTAATGGATTTCAAGTCTTTTAAACACGACTGTCTAAAACGGTTTAATTTTATAAAACCTACACATTCAAAACATCATTATTATTCTGACATTACTTTATGTAAATATTAAATGAAAGTGAAATGGTAAGTAGAGTAAGGACTTTCATGATGTTATGTGCTGGGGGTGTGAATTTCAAAAGTGCTTGATTTTAATTAAATGGTGCTTTAAAAATCCTTGAAAGTCCTTGAATCTGGTGTTCATGAAAGAGTCACTGACTGACTGTCACTGACTATTTTGTTTGAAGCGTGCATCTGAAAGAACCGGTAAGGGCAATCTTTCTCTGTTTATCATGGCGACAACTAGCAAGCGTTTAGATGATGGGTGCATCGGTGTCTGTGTCATTTGACACCCGATGACACACACGATCTTTGCGTCCTTTGTTTGGGTGAATTATCCACATTATCCACATTATCTGTGGAAGTTGTTTCTTTCTGCAGGGGAAACTTCCTCTCGTAATCTCCTTCTTTGCCATCTAAGCCCCTTCAGAAAATCATCTCGCTTAAATGGCAAGGCATACGCAGTAGCAGGTCAGGCTGTGGCTTTATTACACACAGTGCTGGTGCTTCAAGCATATCAGACTGATCTGCTAAGAGACCTGGATAGAGGCAGGGGCCTTTTTCTGATCAGGTAGCTGAGCTGCGCTGCACCACGGATCTCTCTCCATGCTACCAAGCAGGCCGCCTCCGCCATGGGCAGGGCTATGGTGGCCATGGTGGCAGCGGAGAGACATCTGTGGATGAACCTTGCAGTCATCGGGAGGAAAGAAAAGGCTTTCTTCTCGATGCTCAGGTTTCGCCTTCTGAACTTTTCGGTATTTCCGTTGAGACAGCGATTTGAGAAGTTCAGGGAGACGAAGGCGCGTTCTTCTGCTTTCAGATCCTTCGTTCCACGAAGGTCCAGGTCTGAGCCCGAACAACATAGGTGTCCTGGCCTGTATCGATCTGAGGATCAAAGTTAGAGGAATCGTGGGTCACGAGGAGGTAAGCAGAACCTAAGGGGTGTGATCTAGACGAGGCAGCGTTCTTGTCCGAATCGGAGTGATACCGATTTTTAACTTCCATTTAACTTTATCCTCCCCTTCCTAATTCCACTTTAACCACCTGCGAGGTCTCCACCTAATCGAGGTTAGGTGGAAACCTTGCATAACAGTCTCCTATGCTGGACCTATAATGTTTTTATGGTTCTATGTTCATAGCAGCCACCTTACTGATGGTTCAGATTAAAAGGAGGCGCCCCTTGAGCGGGGATCCAGCGCAGGAGGTTGGGTGAGTAAATGTAACCCTCTCAGTATATACTTACGTTTATTAAATTGTTGGTGGTTACGTGTCTACTAATAAACTCTGTGAGTTTCCTTTGCAGTGCTGAGTTACATTGATTACTAAACACTTTCCAGCACCAGCCATCCGGCGTCATGTTCCGGTATTAGGCGGCTGAGATGACAGGTTTCTGAGGGAGCCTCCTTGATCATCAGGCCTGGCACAGCACTGCAGGGAATTTCATGGATGTCCCCCCAGGTCACCCCGAGGGGTCTCCTGGCCACTTAGGGGTGCTGTCGCATCTAGCAGGAAGTGGAGGTGGCAGTTACAGAACTCTTCTTGTATATGCTGCCTCAGGTGATGCTCCCCTCGCCCGAGGTTTGTAAAATTGAACTTGCCTCTCCCGTGAGATTCAGTGCCTCTGTGATGCTTAGGAACCTTTAAGTACACACGCTAAGCTTTGTGTACTTTCTCAAAATCACATGGTGGTCAGTGTGCACGTGAACACTTTTTACTTTCTAAAAATCCACAAGCGGTAATTTTGCACTCAAGACTCTGCAAACTTTCTGAAATCCTGTACGATTCTCGTGGTAATTTAGCAGCACTCCCCTTTTTCCAAAAAAGGTCCCCTATGAGCGCGCTACTCTGAGCTCTGAGTTCTCCTCTCATATGAGACTGAGTTCTCTGTTTTTTTCCCCAGAGCGCTGCAGTATTGTTTCCATAGGCAGCGTTCTTGTCCGAATCGAAGTGATACCGATTTTTAACCCTCTGGAGTCTAAGAGGTTATCAGGAGAAAATAGCCTCATAACGCGTATATGCGTTAATCAACTTCAGAGGGTTAACTTCTGCTTTTATCCTCCCCCTCCTAATTCCACTGTAACCACCAGCTCTCCACCTGATCAAGGTTAGGTGGAAACCTCGCATAACAGTCTCCTATGCTGGACCTATAATGTTTATGGTTCTATGTTCATAACAACCACCTGACTGATGGTCCAGACTAAAAGGAGGTGCCCTTTTTTCCAAAAAAGCGTCCCCTATGAGCGCGCTACTCTGAGCTCGGAGTTCTCCTCTCATATGAGACCGAGTTCTCTGTTTTTTCTCCAGAGCGCTCCAGTATTCTTTCCATAGATCAAGTTGATGACTCTCAATCATACTGTTTTGAGATGCAACATTCCATATATGAGCTGCTCTATCAGAGGGCCACGAGAGCCCCTCCTTAGAACAGTATTTGAAAATCCATGCTATGGTAAGTGTGCACGTGAAGTCTTTGCACACTTTCTGAAATCCACACTGTGGTAAGTTTGCACTCTAGTATTTTGCGTTCTTTCTAAAATCCTATATGGTGAGGGCTTTGCGTGGTTGCTTCGTGCCCTTTCTTGAGTTGGCAAAAGCCCCGTTCATCTTGGGCGCCACTCCACCTATGTATCCTCAGATACCTAACTAAACATGGTATTTGCTACTAGAGAACTGTCGAGACAGCTCTTTCAGCAGGCGTATGCGTAAGCTAGCGGTAGCCCCTGTGTGAAAGGCAAGACTTGGTAGAAAAGCTAGGTTTTTAGCCGTATCCCTTTAAAGGAATCTTTCCTGATTCCAAGCCTTCAGCTCTACCCCGGGCCGAGGCCCTAACAATTAAGTTGGGTATTTAGCTTTGGCCTTTTGGCTGTAAGGGGTACTGTCAAAGACAGCCGTCTAAACGTCCCATGGGCAACTCCCATGGAAATGGTAGAGTTGGTACTTAGTGCTTGCCATGATTCTGGTCTGCACTCCCTTCAGCATGGCGGTGTGGGTATACTGTTCCCCAAAGCGACCCCTAGAGGACGCAGTTCGAAGTTCCCTCGAAAGGGAACTGTCTCAGGTTATGTATGTAACCATAGTTCCCTGGGTAGGGAACGAGACACTGCATCCTCTAGCTCCCTGCCATGCTTCGGACGCAAGCTTCAGATAATGACGTGCTCTCCCGGTGCTTATTTATTATAGTTATATATTATAGGTAGTGATGTCGGAGGCTTTCGCCGTATGCTTCAATGTATGCTTCAGTCACGACGAGGTGTTCCCCAAAGCGACCCCTAGAGGACGCAGTGTCTCGTTCCCTGTTTTTACATAATATCTGTTTATAAAATATTTCATTTTTTTATTTTCATTCTTTTATATTTTTAGTGAACAGTTGCACTCACTCAGCATGGAAAAAGAACAACTGATAAATCACAAAAATCAGAATAGTTATTAGGGTTGTGAAGGTGAGGACATTTTCCCACTGGTTAATCAACATGTAACAACTTCGATAATAGCTTGTGTTGACTGCGACACATAAGACTTTAATTATATGCCGTTAAAGGATAGTTCATCCAAATAAAATAAAATTAGCCATATATTTACTCTCCCCCAAGGCATTCTAGGCATGTGCGTTAAGTTTGCAGGAAATTTGCAGGAGCTAAGCACTTTTAGCTTAGCTTAGCATAGATTGGATCTGATAAGACCGTTAGCATTTTGCTGAAAAATGACCAAAGAGTTTCTATATTTTTCCTTTTTAAAATTGGACTCTTCTTTAGTTACATTGTGTACTAAGACTGAAGGAAAATTAAAAGTTGCAATTTTCTAGGACGATATGACTAGGAACTATACTCTCATTCTGGCGTAATAATAAAGGAAATTTGCTGCCATATCATGGGTGCAGCAGGTGCAATTATATTATGCAGTGCCTAAAAATAGTCCTCAGCAACCATGCTATAGCTGCAACTACACAAACTAGCTGGGAACTAATTACTGGGTGCTACCGCTAGACCAGAAGATCAGCTTAATGGATTCAAAAACGATGAAACTTAACTGCTTAACTCTAGGGAAGTTGGAAAATGAAGCTATTTTCCAAAAAAAGAAAGAAAAGTGAGACTTTTTTACATGCCAGAGCCATGTGGAGTAATTTTATGATAGATGGATAAAAAAAAAATTCTGATTCAGAAACAGGGGCACCATTCACTGCAATTATACAGATTGGAACAGACAGGACAATGTAAAATATAAATATAACAAATCATTTTTTGGCTCCTGTAAAATCATACTGTGTTTATGTCTTATCTCTTCTTGACTTTATCATCACTTTAATCCATTTTGTACATGACCTGGGAACAAAGGTTCACTTAAAGGGGGAACTTAATGTCTTTTCTTACTTGAAATATACAGTCACACATTGTTTATTACAAAAAATCTGTACCAATATCATGGACCATAAGCATCACTTGGCCACAGAGTATAGTTTGGGCTCCTCCTCAATGCATTCTGTAAATGTGGTTATACACTCCACACTAAATAGGTACTTCACGATGCCGTAGAATAGGGGTCGGCAACTAGGGATGGGCGATATGGCCTAAAAAAATTATCACCATTTTTTCAGGTATTTATTGTGATAACGATACAAATGAAGATCAATTTTTTTTTTCTCCAGCTGTGCGAAAAAACACTGACAATCTTCTTACAGACTCCCACAGCTCTGTCAATCCCTCATGCTTCTCTCTGCAAAACAACAACAAAACTATTTGTTTATTTTTAAGTATTTATTTATGTTTCTTTTGAATAAAATAAATACAATAAAAAAACAAAAACAAAAAAAGTTAAAAGAATAGTTAAAGTTAAGTTAAAATAAAAATAGATGAAACTTAAAAAATAATTGAACATTTATTTTCTTCAATTTATTTATAAAGCACATACTAATACAACAAAAGTTGACCACAGTGCTGTACAAAAGATAAAATAACACAATCATCAAGACATTTAAAATCAGGACCTTGCCACAGACAATGTCATACTCTAAGCGACACTGTTAATATCCTATCATACCATTAACACAGCACTAAATGAGCAAAAGCCAGAGTGAAAAAGTAAGCTTTCAAATGTTTTTTATACTCTATAAGAGAGGAACATTTCCTGATATAATGAGGTAAACTATTCCACAGCCAATATTAAATGCACATAATATAAACTTTAGCTAATGTAATGAATTAATGTTAAAAATACTGCAGTCACATTATTAATGCAGAAACAAATTCATAAATACAATTAATATTAAGCTCATGTTTACTCCGTGTGCATGCATTAAATATACTGACACAAGAGAGAAAGAGTAAACTTACCAAAAGCAACTTGTAGACAATTGCCAAAGCAAGACAGTCTTGTCCACATGTTTAGAGTGGCTGCTTTTACTACATTGGCCCCGCTGTCCGTTGTCAGGCACACTTGTTTCTCCTCATGTAAATTCCATTCTTGAAGAAACTGCTTCAAGCAACTCGCGATGTTTTCACCCGTGTGGTCATCTGGGAATAAACTTGTCTGGGTGCAACAGCTGTTCAAACTCCAGTCACTCGTTATGTAGTGGAGCGTAAGGCTAATGTATGGCTCTGTCGTTCTGCTACTCCACATAAGCATAAAAATCTGCCATTGACAGTGATGTTTGAACTCTACCGCTGCACTCTTCATACATCGTTGGCAGGGCTGTTTTGGAAAAGTACTTCCTTGATGGCATGTTGTATCTTGGGTCCAGTTTATGGATCCTTCGCTTTGATCCTTCTTTTTCGACCGTTTGGAATGGCAACATATATTTTGTCAAACAAAACGTGACTGCTTCCGTCAGTGCGTTCCATCGCCAACTTTACGACCGTTTTTTTTTTGCATATTATGGTAGTTTGCTCCTCATCTGATGTAACCAAACCAGTTACAAATTTTGGAGTTAGCTCCTAGCTTAACAACAAGCTTCTCTTCAGCATCGCGTCCGCCTTACGCCATTCTTGTTTTCACTCCGCACGTGAATGGTGAATCGGGGGCGCGCGCGTTGCACTTACAAAACTACGTCTTCAACTAGACTTATCGTTATTATCGTGAGGAGACTAATTTTTATCGTGAGGAGACTTTTCAATGGTATATCGCAAACGATAAGATCTTGCCCATACCTATCGGCAATCTATGGCACGCATGCCAACAGTGACACGCAGAGGGATAGTCAATGGCACACGAGCAATAGGGAAACACCGAAGCTGAGTTTAGTTACTTAAAAAAAAAAGTGATTTTACCCCCCTCCTTGAGAAATATAATGTAGCGATTCAGTATCGATTAATAAAAGTCTAGTGGCAGCGCTGACAAGTTTCAAGAGGGTCTGACTGCAGACTTGTTTGCACTCTCAGACTTGCATTCTCAGACACTTGCGCTACCGCTAGTGACATCACTTGCAGTCTTTTTTTTATTTTGTTCTATTTATTTATTTTAATATTTACATTTTATTTTAAATGTAATATTTATATATTAAACCAGACCTGATTTGCGAAATTCTCTCTTTAAGCGATTTCCTCCCATAGCAAACAAACACTGAAGTGCCTTGAAACAAGCAAAGTTATTCTATGTGGTGACGTAATTTCAACTGAAACAGGAAGAGAGGGCGGGACATGTATATTAAAGTAGCCAACAGTGCTTTGATTGTGTCTGCTCGGGCCAGAGACGTTTAGTTTCGTAAAGCCGCATTTGACAGCCACAGTCTATTAGATTATCCCCTAGATTCAATATGAAACTCTTAGTAAAACAAAACAGTGGTCATTATCATGCTGAGGCAGTGTAGTTGCAAAAGTTTTTAATAAATGCAGACTCGCGCATATGATCAGCTCCGTACGATTGTTTCTCTGGATCAGAGCCAAAGTCTGGATATGTGCTGCCACAGTTTGCGTGAAACCAGACCTTTTGGCACCAATCGAAAGCATATTTACACTTTGTGAATCATTCCCTATCACCTACACCAGGCTATTCAATTCGTTTCATTTGAGGGCTAGATGGGGGTGGTCATCCCAATGTCTTTTTTTTTTTTTTGAAAAGCATATTCAGCTATAAAATAAACAAATATTATACCAACAATAACATCTCTGAAAGGTTAACATTAGTGCTATCAATCAATAAAAAATATCTAATCAAACACACATTAAGTAATTAATAAATATTTATAAACTGCACATTAATATATTTATCATAATATCAAATTGAACCTCCAAATTAGTGAAGAAATAACTTAAAGATGGTTAAAATCTGCATAAATATAGCAAAATGCTCCTCTTTATAGTTATTTTTCTAACTGACTGATGAGCATATTTTAACCGAATGGTTTTGCTGGTGGGACATGTCCCCACTACTTTTTTCCAGGGTCGATATTGTGCCTACCACTTTTTGAAAGTAATTGAAAAATATATTTTGCGTTAGGTATGTATAGAAGGCTCAAGAAAAACAAGATCAACAAATCATTTTTCATAATCTAATTAGGGTGATAAAAAACAACTCATAACTCATGCAGTGCAATAATGACATTTACATTTAATCATTTAGGCAGACGCTTTTATCCAAAGCGACTTACAAATGAGAACAATAGAAGCAGTCAGGTCAACAAGAGAACAACAACAGTATACAAGTGCCATGACAAGTCTCAGTTAGTCTAGTATAGAACGCATAGCCAGGTGTGTGTGTATATATATATATTTTATAAATTATATTCATATTTTTTTTATTTTTATGAAAAAGACAAGAAAAGGAAAAGTGCTGGTGTTAGTAGGTTAAGTGCAGGCGAAAAAGATGAGTCTTTAGATGTTTCTTGAAAATGAGTAAAGACTCGGCTGTACGAATTGAGATTGGGAGGTCATTCCACCAGCTGGGCACAGTCCAGGAAAAGGTCTGTGAGAGTGATTTTGAATTTCTTTGGGATGGCACCACAAGGCGTTGTTCACTTGCAGAGCGCAAACTTCTGGAGGGCACATAGGATTTAACCAGTGAGTTTAGGTAAGTTGGTGCCATGCCAGTGGTCGTCTTGTAGGCAAGCATCAGTACCTTGAATTTGATGCGAGCGGCTACCGGTAGCCAGTGTAACCTGATGACGAGAGGAGTAACATGAGCTTTTTTTGGCTCATTGAAGACAACCCTCGCTGCTGCATTCTGGATCATTTGCAGAGGCTTGACAGTACATGCAGGAAGGCCCGCCAGGAGCGCATTACAATAGTCCAGTCTGGAGAGAACAAGATCTTGGACAAGAAGTTGGGTTGCTTTCTCTGAAAGGAAGGGTCTAATCTTCCTAATGTTGTATAAGGCAAACCTTCAGGACCGGGTCGTTGTAGCAGTGTGGTCAGTGAAGCTTAATTGATGATCCATCACAACTCCTAGGTTTCTGGCTGTCCTCGAAGGAGTTATGGTTGACGAGCCCAGCTGTATAGAGAAGTTGTGATGAATCAATGGGTTAGCTGGAATCACCAGGAGTTCAGTCTTTGTAAGGTTAAGCTGAAGGTGATGGTCATTCATCCAGCTAGAAATGTCACTCAGACAGGCTGAAATGCGAGCAGCTACTGTCGGGTCATCTGGCTGGAATGAGAAGTAGAGTTGGGTGTCATCAGCATAGCAGTGATGAGAAAAGCCATGCTTCCGAATGACAGATCCTAAAGATGACATGATTTGCAGCTGTTACATTTTTTGTAATCTTATTGTAACATTTCATTTAAAAAATGGAGCTATTTCTTGTGCTAAGTAGGCCTCTCCTATACTAAAGAATTTTTGTAGTAAACTAGTTGCATGCTTTATTAAATTGATTAATATATTACTTTTTAATATATAGGCATGCTTGTTAGGCTAGAGCCTATTCCACGCTCAAGCTAGCACATACACTCTTAAAAATAAAGGTGCTTCAAAAGGTTCTTCAAGCGATGCCATAGAAGTACCATTTTTGATTCCATGAATCTGAACGTGTCAGGGGGAAAAGACATTAATTATTAATTAATTATTTATTAATAAACAAATGCTTTTTGAGTTGGTGCAAAGACGACAAAAGTTTTTATAAAGCACGTTAGAATAGACATCATAATGGGTTGTGACATTTTCTAATCAGTTTATATTTATATGTAGGCTAATTCCTGATCCAAGTATCAGGAATTATAACATTAATTTTTTTTTTTTTTTTTTTTTTCTCTTTATTATTTTATAATTACAAATAATACAACCGAACTGTCAAATTAACGAAGACAACGACGTAAAATATTTGTTAATGAACATTTTTTTATGCGACTAAGAGAGACGTTGATGAGTTAAAAATAATATCTGATGACGGATTGTGACTAGATTTATGCAGCGTTTTCGTTAACTAGACGAGACTGGACTAGCATTATTTGAGGACTATTGAACATTCAAAATGTATCCTTTAGGCTATTTTCTTTCATAAATTCCTTGTCATTGGATTGCGATCGGATAAGGGCCATTCGCATATCTATTCTCAATATGGCAGCCGCAGTGGATGGATAGGCTAATAAAATGCAAGCTAACTATCTGAAATAATGGCATCAGCACCCGAAGGAGAAGGAATGAGGTGACCAGATGTGCCGATCAAGGGCAGTCACAATTTGTTGTCAATTAAGTATCTTCGATCAACTATCTTCAGGAACACTTCCCATAACACCTGATGTACTTGCTACATCATTAGAAGAATGGCATCTACGCTAATATTAGTCTGTTTCTCTCTTATTCCGATGTCACCGTAGCCACCAGATCCAGTCTGTATCCAGATCAGAGGGTCACTGCAGTCACCCGGATCCAGTACGTATCCAAAACCAGATGGTGGATCAGGACCTAGAAAGGACCTCTACATCCCTGAAAGACAGCAGAGACCAGGACAACTAGAGCCCCAGATAAAGATCCCCTGTAAAGACCTTGTCTCAGATGACCACCAGGACAAGACCACAAGAAACAGATGATTCTTCTGCACAATCTGACTTTGCTGCAGCCTGGAATTGAACTGCTGGTTTCGTCTGGTCAGAGGAGAACTGGCCCCCCAACTGAGCCTGGTTTCTCCCAAGGTTTTTTTCTCCAGTCTGTCACCGATGGAGTTTCGGTTCCTTGCTGCCGTCGCCTCTGGTTTGCTTAGTTGGGGTCACTTCATCTACAGCCATATCGTTGACTTGATTGCAAATAAATGCACAGACACTATATAAACTGAACCAAGATGACATCACTGAATGCAATGATGAACTGCCTTTAAATGTCATTTTCCATTATTGATGCACTGTTTTCCTAATGAATGTTGTTCAGTTGCTTTGACGCAATGTATTTTGTTTAAAACGCTATATAAATAAAGGTGACTTGACTTGGCTTGAGAACAGTCTTTTGTTCGTTATCTGGCTCGGCTCGGTGTTCATCTTCAGTTCTCTATACACAGCAGTTCAGTCAGTGTACTGTTTGAGTAAATGAATTACTCCGGGTTATTGGTTTGTTTGAAGTCAGAGGGAGTGTCAGCCACATTAAAAAAGTTAACAGCTTAAGTCATTTGTGGATTAATGTGTATTGGAGACGCAAACCGTTTGAAAAACAATTTAGTTTGATTTGGTGAACTGGTTCAAAAAGATCCGGTTACATCAAATGATTTGTTCGCGAACCAGATATAACAAAATGCTTTGTTTTGAACTCTCTCACAACAGACACAGAAGACTAGACAATGTTGAATAAAGTCGTAGTTTTTGCTATTTTTGGACCAAAATTTATTTTCAATGCTTCAAAAAATTCTACCTGACACTCTAATGTCACATGGACTACTTTGATGATGTTTTTCTTACCTTTCTGGACATGGACAGTATACCGTGCACACAGTTTCAGTGGAGGGCCTGAGAGCTCTCAGACTAAATTGAAAAAAAAAAAATATCTTAAACTGTGTTCCGAAGATAAATGGAGGTCTTACGGGTTTGGAAAGACATGAAGGTGAGTTATTAATGACATAATTTAGATTTCTGGGTGATCTATCCTTTTAAGTAAAAATTTGTTTAGTTTGTATCTCTATTGTATTTGTCTTATTGTTATTATATACATATATGCATACACACACACACACACACACACACATATATATATATGAAAGAAGTTGCTCCTTTTTCACTTCTGTTAAATGGACAGTTTACCCAAAAATGAAAATTGTCATAATTTATTCAAGATTTTCCAAATGTATTCAAATGTCTCATAAGCTTAATTGATTTGGTCTAAAGAGATAAGAATTAATGATTATTTTAATTTGAAACCTACATATAAATTAGCTACCAAAATACATTTTGGTAACTACAGTTTGGCTAAAAGTAATGACTAAAAGTTGACAAAAATGCAATGACATTTCCTAGACTAAAACTATAAAAGACTCAAATGTGACTAAGACTATTAAGCATTTTCGTCTCAAGACTAAGACTACATCAAAAATTACTGCCAAAATTAACTGCACACTAGAAATACAGAGACCATAATGTTGAGTGGTAAAATAAAATCTGGTTTTCAGAAAAGGAAAGAGAAATGAGAGTAAGACAAAAGAAAGGGTGTCATTCTGTATCACAGTTTTTCACCAAGAAAGGTGGGTAACGTTAGCCTTTACTCTATGAGTGGTATTCAACTGTTGTCCATAGTGAAATAAACTAGCTAGCTGCAGGCTAGTGTTAGCCTACATTTCATCAACATTTAATCAGTGCAGGGAAACGTTTAGCAAGATATTCATATTAAATCATTGTCCATACCCCTTTTAGCAGACTTAACAACAGATGAGTCAGCAGCACCCTCTCCCCATAACTGCACCCCCCACTATGTCCCAGTGAAGAAGGTGAGCAACACTGTGTTAATGACTTGGCATCATTCCAGGTACTCCAGTGAGGCATAAGTGCCTTTCACCCTGTCACGACTTGATGAACCACTGAAACGATTTTGGAAACATTGTTTTAAAGTAAAAATGTTACATAGTGTTGCTTTAAGGACAATTTTATGGTGGCTTTTAATCTTGCATCAAATAGTCAACTATATACCGTATGCAGACTTGCATTTACAAATCACCAGCAGTAAATATTGTGCTGGTAGTAGTATTGAACTAAAAGAAGCAAGACAGTTGCAAGCCTTTGATTAGAGTTATGTAAAGCTTTTGATGGGACAGTTAGGTCCTAGAGATGTGGTGACAACAGCTGCGCAGAGGGGGCCCAATTAGATTTTTTTTTGTCATGGGGCCCAAAATTCCTGGCAGTGCCCCTGGTTTTACTATAGAATAAGTGTTACATAGATCATAATTAATTAATTTATCAGGACTCAAAATTAATTGCACAGAAATACATTTATTTCTTTTTTATTTATTTATTTATTGTTACGCTTATGAAAATAGCCAGCTTATTCAGTCGAGTCTGTTTCTGTTTATTTGTAGTCACAGTAGCCTATATCTCACATTTAGAATGAATGATAATATCTCTATTTTTATTAAAGCTCCCGAACATAAAACATTATATTTTTATGATAGGCTACGTGGAGCTAAACTCTTAAAACGAGACTAGTGACAGATAATGTAAGTTACTAAATAAATACACAATTGTGATAGAGAACAAGCTGATGTCTGATTTCTTCAAAGGGTCACATTTACCATGTTTAATATGGTAATATTAATGCCTAGCGTGCATAGTCTTTTGCATCGTTTATAAATATTTCTGCTTTGTTTAGTGATTATAATCCACATCGGATCAAGTTATTTAAAACACTGCTGCTGTCTTAGTTTTGAGTTTTGAGCTCAACTTATTTAAAAAAGTCTTTAATACTGGTGTTAAAGCTGTTATCTTTCTGAAATGATCCACGTGCTGACGCTCTCCAAATGTGGAGAAACTCCACATTTGTCCTTAACCACTCCTCTAGGCCCAGCTGGCCCGCTTTGGCCCAAGGTTTTTCGTTGGGCCAAAAAACCCTGGCCGTTGGCCCAGATGAGGCACGATCAAGCCCTGGAAGTGACAGTGGAAACGTAACTGGCCCTGGCATGCCCTAGCATGCCCAGTTTAAGCTCAACAGTGGAAACTCGGCCACTGAGCATAGTGGCATGAGCCAATGGCATCTGTGTGTCAGATGTCATGTCACTTAATGTTAAAACTCTGTTGCGTATAAGAAACCTCGAACGGCAACTCATTTGAACTCGACAGCGCTTCAAGTGTAGAGCCTGGTTTATATAGGCCTACTTGTCGTGTCAATTTTTCAATATACTATCATATTGATGGTTTTGATGCTAAAGTAAAAGAACGCTTTTTTTACTTAATTTTAGTTTGCATTACTATATAGTCTATTACTGTTGGTCGCTAAACATTTCTATCGTAAAACAATTTTCTAATACAGTACTACTTGCAGCAAACTCTTCTACAAACTCTAGTTGCATTGTGACAGTGACCGTTAGACCTGCCCTTTTTTGATATGACTGGCCATCTCGATAATTTTGACTTTGACGAATGCTGTTGGACTTCTGAGGCAGACCAACCTAGAGCCCTGCACGGGCCTCAAATTTAGGCCCTAGCCTGAGACGCTCAGGCCCTAGACCGGCCCATGTCCGACAGCTTATCAGAATTACAGGCTCGAGCCCGACCCAAGCCTGTCTTTTCCCTCTTTCTCTCAAAACAGCTTATACTACTGCTCCAGCTATTAAAATAATTCATTTTGTATGTAATGGCAAAGTGATTATTGTCACACCCCTGGACTCATTATGTTGTGTTTTCCATTCCCCATGTTCTCTGTGACCCAGTTTCTGTCTCCCGTGTTTGGTTAACTGATTAGTTTCCAGGTTTGACTAGTTTCTTTCCCATGTGTTCCATGTCCCCATTAATTTGGTAATTCCATGCACCTGTCCGCCCTTCCTTAGTTTGTCTTTATATACCAGTCTTTCAGTTCAGTTTTGTCGGGTCAACCAGTTAAAAGTCAGTGTGTCTTCCTCCTGTGTTCCATGTTGGATTTACCCCTGTGCTGGATTAATAAAGACTCTCTCGATTATTCTCGACTCAGTGTTCCTTCCGGCACAGTATTTTGACAGAAGACCCAAGCTAGAAAATTTTAAATTACATGTCCACCCTCCGTTTGTTTTCCAGTTTTCCTCAGTCCTTTTTCTTTCCATTTTATGGATCCCCTCCTTCGCACCGAATTCTTCCTCATCCTGCTGGAGCAGGAAAAACGTTCTCTCGAGGACCATACAAGGCAGTTCCTTTTGCTAGCCCATCACACCACCTACACGGACGACACATTCTGCACGTTCTACAACGCTCAGTCTCAACACTGTGCGCAGAGTGCTGTTGTCCGGAGATGGTCCTCCAGAAGGAATTCACACGTAGAGTGGACTCTGGTGAGAAATGGGTCACCATCTGCCCAATGGAGGATCTTACCAGGTCCACTCTGGACCCAGAGCCTAGCCCACCATCTCCCCTGTGTGCGGAGCGCATGCCAGAGCCGGTCGTAACCGACAAGCCATCGTCGCACAGAGTGACTTCAGACCAGTTGTGTGAGCCGGCAACACCGCCTGCCACAAGGGAGAAGGACACAGACAGGTTGAGCGCGGAGAGGAGCTCCACCCCCTGCATCGTGGTTAAGGGTAAGCAGACTAGAGAGAGTATAGGCTGCCTTGTCTCCAAAAATTTGATGAGGGTCATAAAAGCCATCTGTTCTGGACACCTGTTTGTACACCCCCCTCCCCTCCCTGTACAGCCCAGTGACCTAAAAATGAACTTATGAACCTAAGAAGGAATTTCGGCGGGAGGGAAAATGTGTTGGGAAGCTATGTGCTTTTTAAACTCTGAAAAGGGTGAAATCATGAAATTGGTATAAGGGAAGTTTTTATTAAGGTTTTTAATACACAGTGTATTTCAAGAAAAATATTATAAACATAGATGAAATGGATACAATGTAATCATCGTTTTCGTACTTGGAAAAGTGTAAAAACGGTGTTAAAGTTGTTAAAAATTAAATAAAAAGAAAACTAGGTTACTGGTTATTTATCTATAACAACTAAACAACCAAAAAACTATCAGATACATTTTGTTAAGCAACTAGTGAGAGCTTGTAGCATTACAATTTAAAAACTTTTAAGGTTTGTTACCAGTTAGAAAACTAGGTTACAGAGTTTTATAACATTTGTACCTTACCTCAAACTAAAAAAAGAAGTGAATGTAAAGCAACGATACAAACCAAAGTTGGTGTTAGAAAAAGTTAAGAAAAAAGAGGTATGCATTTACGCTGATCTCAAAGAAAATACATCAGACCCTGTCTTTAAAACACCAGCACAAGATACTTGTCAAAACTATGCTGTACTTTACCACTAACTGCCATTTTAAAAATCGAGACTGTTACTGAAAGAGAGTTAAACAAAAGAAAAAAAGGTGTAACGATGTCTCCAGTAGATGAAAACTAACTCAAACATAAGAGATAATAGAAATACAAAAATAAAATTAATGATAATAATAAACTTAGTTGTGATTCTTTAAATACTGTTTATCAACTCTTTGAGATACTTAATCTGTGGAACATTTCTATAGTCACATCTTTATTTAACAATTTCTAAAATTAGATCTGGTTTATTTCTATGTTAAGTGTAAGTAAGTAAGTTGTAATCTTTCATTGTCATATCTTTTACATTTTATTAAAATAGGTTCAACTGTTTCAGGAAGATCACATTTAACACAAAGTCCAGACACATGTTTTTCCTCTTATAAATAATGACTGATTAAGTGCAATGGGTCCAATTATGGCGAGATCTTCCTTTCTATCCCCGAAATTCTCCTTTCATTTCCAACTGTTCTTTGGATATTATATAAATGCCATCCTTTATTCTCACCATCCCATTTGATTTGCCACGTATCTTTATTTATTTATTTTTTTAATTAGCCCTTTTATTTCAGATTTACTCATTGGAGTATTAAATACGATGTCTGACAATTTAATGTTTTTATTTTGATCCACTTTTCATTACCTTCTATTCCTATATGTGTGGGTATCCATACAAAATAAATATTAGTTTTTGCTTGTATTCTGAACAAACTCTGTAAAATGACTTACAAAATGTCTTGTCTAGTTTGTAAGGGAAACAGGTCAATTTAGCTCAAAGGGAATCATTTAATAATTTAAAGGGAATTTGAACAGAATCACTGTTTCACGGCTGATCACTGAGACGCCCTGCGATTCACTGAACGAGCCGTTTAACATTAAATCTGCGCTTGATATCAATATCCAAACTAAAGTGAAAACACAATCAATTAGCACAGTAACAAGATCGTCAGTTTAAGACATTAACGTTTAAGCACAAAACACAAGATACTTCTCTTTTCGATATGAATAAGGCTTTATTAGATAAATCTAAGACATATAAACTAATCTAACACATGAACGCATGCACCCACACATTCACACAAGTTGCAGGAAGATCGAAAGTTAGGGAAAGATGAGTTTAAGAGAATGGAAATATGGAATCCCAAGTTTACAGCAATACGTTAAATTGTGTAGACATGAACAGCCATCAATCACTTAATTAACCCTCGCATTGAGTTCCTCAATGAGGTTAAAATTATATTAGATACACCAGCACAAATGTCTGAAGGTACATTGCCTGTGTAAAGTTGTCGCTGATTGGCTGGAAGTTCAGTAGTCATCTTGGGAAGCCCGTGGTGGGGCGTTGGCTGAAGGTGCAGAGTTGTGTGTGCTGGTTGAAGTTGAACTTGCAGTCGAGGTCAGACGGTGTTACAAAACTTAACTCAGAATATGAAACTCTCAAACAGAAAAGAAAAGAAATAAAGTTTGGGGGTATCATAAATCATATGTTATCTTACTGAGGAATTTGGCTCATGTTTCAGCCACAGCCCTGATCAACTCTTTAATTTGTCTGGATCGAGTCATTTCTGCTACATATCCCCCTTTCGATCAGCGAGGTGTTTAGCTGAAGACATCGTCGATCGCTGGAGAAACAAAAGCAGAAGAAGCAGACAAACACAGCAAACAACAACACAACACCTCCATGACAGTTACTGTACTGGTGCAGGCATCATGTTATGTAGGTACACGTGGTTAAGTTCAATTAGTCAATGTAGTTTAGCACATTGAGGATAGTTTAGATAATTTTGGAAATAGTTGTTTTATTTTGATTCATCAATCAAATTTGTGGTTAACTTTGTTTGGTTCTTCTAGGTTGTCTTCACACGTTTACCGTTAGTTTTCTAGTAACCTCTTTTTCAATGAAATGAATTAACCTATCATGAATGGAGCTCTCTAGCTTCCATTCAGTTTAGAGTGGCTGGCGGATATTAGGTGTTGTGAGTCAATCCTTATATCAGACCTTCGACCCTTGCAGGGTGTTTAGGTGTTTCACCTACTCAGGAAAGAGGGGAAGGAGAAAGATAGGTAAAAGAAAAACAAAACAAAGCTGCTGTGGGTTTTCCTAGCATGGGTTACAACTACTATTGAGCTAGGATGTGCAGCTAGTGTGTCATGAACCTTAACTTAGTGTCAGGTGTCCTACGTATTATGAGGATGGCTGCACGTTTCTCCATGGTGGGTATGTGTAACTTTGTTACGCTAAAAGTTGGATATTCTACCTGTGGGAAGAATACGTTTGTTGACTGTGTTATCAGTAGATATGTTTACCTCTCGGTGTAGGTAATGTTGTGTATGTTAATGGTGTAGTGCATGTGTGGTCAGATCTGTTCAAGTCTGTGTTGTCTCCCCCTTTTTCTAGTATGTCACTGAAGGCTCTCTGCATCCTTGGCTTGGATGAGGGCATGTTCATGGTCTAATGGGGGTCAGTCCAGAGAGACAGGAAGTTCTTTAGCAGACAGTTGTAACACTAATGAGCTGATGGTATTTCAGCCATCTGTTCCATATTAATGAATCCTGACTCTACCACATTCTGCACTCAAAGACCAGAACGTGAGTAAACAAGGACCTTCGTTGTTTACATAATTCACCATTTTGGGCGCCCTGAAGTCGGCCACATCCTGCCTTGAGTGACAGTTATTACACCTATGGAGACTGTCCAGGGATACATATGCGAGCCTCAAAGGAGACACAAAACCCCCAACCACATTCCAACACCCACACAAAAAGAAACCTTTCTTAGAAGTTCCTTACCTTCGTCATTTTATTAATATGTATCTGGAATAGGTTTATGTTGCATAAAATGGTTAATCCTTGTTATGCGAGGATTATAATTTTATCAATTGTAATTATTAATCTTATAAATTGGAAATGTTTCTCCTCATTTTAACTTTCTCAAATAGTCATGTTTCTGTAACCCCACTCCTGACCAAGTCATAAAACTTTATGACCCCACTGGGAAACAGGACAGGAAATCTAACTCTTAGAAAGAGAATAGTAAAATCTACTCAAATGTATTCTAAACGTATTAAGTATTGTTGTTTGGTTCATTAGATGGGTCCTCATATAAATTGGATTATCTGCAGTTTATATCGTGTGTTAATCAAAACATTAAATGTGTGTAATTCTGCATTTGAATGTAACTTCGTGTTTCTATCAGCTATATATGTACTGTTTGGTGTTTTTGTAATTGTCATGTTGTGACCCAGTTATTCCCCTGTGTAAAAGGTGTGTAAAATGTATTAATCTTGAATTACGAACTTGCTAGAATATTACTGCTGAAATCTGATAAGCCCTAAATCATTAGGGTGGATGTTTCCACAGAGACAAAGGAACTTTTTCCCGCCCTCTCTCTTCCTTCTCTCACACGCTGCTAACCGGCTGCGACCCTCGTCGCTCCCGCTCGTGCCTCTGCGCGGCCTCGGGCTCATATCGCCATCCCCCTCAGCACAGGGACTGATAGTCATTCTCATGGTTCCTTCGGAATCTTTCGTTTTCGTTGTTTTGTTTTCTTTTCTTTACTAAGTTTATTCAACTATTCGCCTCTCCACACAAGGAAGACAAATTCTGAAACACTGCCTTGTTAAACCTTTCAAATACCGAGCGATTCCGCAGCAGCCCGGAAGATGAACAAACACTCCTTGCCACAAAGGACCACGCTGCTCCAACTCAAGCGGTGCCAGCTCACGCACACTGGGCCATGCAAGTATCGTTTTCTATGGAGATTTAAATGCTGCTTAAAGTGTTTCTATGATTTGAGTCGTTGTTGGCTTCCAAAAGTTTACTGTCTGTGATTTTCATACCTGAGCTCATCCTGTGATCTCTCTCTCTCTCTCTCTCTCTCTCTTTCTCTCAGTTAAAAAGGCCTTGCTTATTAAATATTGTTATTGAATTTGTGGTAAACCACAGTGATATTCAAAAATAAACGATAAAAACTCCTGGTCTAAAATTGGCTTAGCTACCCGATTTCTAAACCTAAAACATTTAAATCATAAGTGCTATTTTGATAAATGTTTATGGGAGTTCAACAGATGTAAAAATTCCTGTTTTTCACATTTGTGTCTTGGCAGTGAAACGAATCCTGTCCTTACACTCTTGTGCAGTAAATAGATAGCACATAGATAGCACTGTTGGAGAATCAGCGCTGACCAGCGCACAGAGATTAGATCATAGTGAAACTGGCTGTAATTCCGCTATCTAAACACCAGAGGGAAGTTTAGAAGTTTCAAGTTACGCCCTGCCTTCTGATTCCAGCTTGCATGAGTGCAAGTCCACCATCCCGTGGCCGTTTCAGATAATGCGCTCTAATTGCTAATCTCTATTTCCACTGTGAGGTATTGAATTAGCTGTCTAAATTCTCAACAATTATTTGCATTTTCAGCTTTGCTCGTGCGAATATTATTACAGGGAAACAAAATAATTTTCCCTTCCTTTAACTGTTTACATTTACTTTGAGTTTGGTTCAAACATGATTTGAATTAAAATGTAATTGTTTAATAGTGGAAATCTAGATGCTTCAGTTCAACTACTGATTGACCCACTTAGAAGGTAAGCCATCTAGTGGCAGTCTCCTGTTAAATCGACTAACAGATCTCTGTCTTTTCCATTCTGTTTTGAATTGCTTGTCCACTTTTACCCTTTTTGATTAATCTCACCCTGTTTGATTAATTTCATAATTATTAATGATAACTTACAGCTATCATTGGTTATTATAGGATATTATTCAGATTTTCCTTTTAATTCTTACATGCTTATTTTAAATTTTGATTTAAACCAGTTTTGAATTTTTAATTTGAATTAAGTTTTCTGCTTGCCTTTAAGCACAGAGAGGCAGTACCCCCCCCCCCCCTTGTGGTGAAAACCAGCTACTTCCTCTCCCGTGTTTCATTCCTGTCTTTTATTTTTATTTTTATTATTTTTCTTCTCTCTTTTGGCTTAGGTTATTTTGATAATTACCATTATTATCATAATTCCTTTGTTTTGTTTTATCATTATTAGGTAAAGCTGTTACCTCTCATTTCTACATATTGTGGCAAACAAAATAATCTGTTCTATAACATCGGTTACTTTCACTTTCATTTTAGCGTGATTTCTGGGTGGAGTGTGTCAATTAACGGCCGAAGGGAATTGTATTTAAAGGGAGCGTGTCATACCTGAATCAGAAACGTCATCCACATTCACAACTCCAACAATGTGTTACTCAAACTGATCAATGTCTCACCGGTTTCAAAGGGTTGAAAAGTGAAGTGGAGAAAGGATTTCAAAGTGTTAAAAAAAGTGCAGATCAACAAAAGTTAAGCGTCTTGACGCCACCAGGTCCCAGCACTATCAGTATTTCATCCCAGCCATCTCCTTCTGCTCCAGTGACTCCTTCAACTTCTTCAACCCCTCTGTTAACATCTGTGGTTAAAAGTGACCATATTAAATTAACCTTCCCCACATTTGGAAGGCCTTCAGATGATGCAGACCCCCTATTGTACCTAACCAAATGTCAGGATTTTTTGGCTATACATCCCCTGACAGATGCAGACATCCTGGCTACCTTCCGTACTGTCTTGTACGGAACAGCACGAGACTGGTGGGAAGTCAGACGGTCCACCATAACCACCTGGAATGAGTTTGAGACTGCATTTTTATCTGCTTTCCTTTCGGAGGATTATGAGGATGAACTGGCTGAACGTGTCCGTACTAGGATTCAAAGAGACACAGAATCCATTAGAGACTTCGCGTTTTCTTACAGAGCTCTCTGTAAAAGATGGAAGGCAGATTTTACAGAGGGTGAGATTGTGAAGATGATACTTAAGAATATTAAGCCATACCTTGCCAGTCAATTGCGTAGCAGAGTAAATACTGTGGAAGAGCTGGTAAAATTAGGACATCAACTGGAAAGAGATTATGAGCAACAGCTTCGTTATGATTGTGGTCGAATGTGCCCTAAGCATCAAGCCACATCACAAAGACCCTACTCAAACCAACCTACTGAGAAAATCCCAGTTCAGTGCTGGAGATGTAGAGGACAGCATCCACCAGGAAAATGTCCACATTATACCTCTCCCCAGTCACCTCAGACGTCTGGTCCACAGTATTCCACCAGCGGCAAAAAACCTTATCACCCCAAGTCAGGTGGTCATCCGTCCAACAACTCTGTTGCTGCAACAAGAAGTCATAAGTCACAATCAGCAACCAAGAAAACCTCCTCCTCACTTACAAGCTCTAATGAACGTGTAGCGGTACCTCAACAACTAGTTGTTCCCCTTTGTATCGATGCCTGGTCAGGTAAAGCCATTGTGGACACTGGTGCAAGCTACACACTCATCCATGAGAATCTCATGAGGCAGCTTACATCCCCCGACCAGCTGCAACCGTGGTGCCATGGTCCTCTTTATCTGGCGAATGGAAAAGCAGAGATTCCGTTAGGATGGCTGAATACCACCATTAATTTACATGGCCAAGCATTTACCTTACCTACTGCTGTACTTTCATCCCAAGCTCTAGCCTATGCTGTAGTCTTGGGGTTGGACTTTATTTTCTTCAGTGGGCTGCAACTCAATGTCATTGATCAAAAATATTCCTTCAAGCTGGATCCTTCAAAAGAGTACCCCTTTCAACCAGGAAATCCAAGTGTGTCAAATGTAAGTCCCCAAAAAGATATATGTCGATTTAAGGAAGCCACACACAACCTTTCCTTATTAACTTCTGTGCCCCCTCCATCATCACCATTGCAAATTCAACACCCGGACGGTATTGATGAAAAGACATTGATAAAAAATGCTGTGGACGCTGCTCATTTACCCTTTGATGAAAAGCTACAGTTACTCCAAATCCTGAACGAAAGCCCTCAGGTGTGTACTCTCCGTACTGGACGTACTGTGGTTCTCCAACACAGCATCTATGCCACCAGCCAAGTCCCCATTAAACAACGGCCATACCGTTTGTCCCCCCTCAAGCAAATTGCCCTGGAGGAGCAACTTGATGAGATGTTGATGCAAGGAATAGTTGAACCATCCCACTCTGCTTGGGCATCACCGGTGGTCTTAGTACCCAAAAAAGACGGCAAATTTAGATTCTGTGTGGATTACAGAAAGGTTAATTCTGTAACAGAAAGTGACGCTTACTCTCTTCCCAACATCACAGAATTTCTGGAATCCCTCTCTGGGGCAGCCATCTTCTCTACAATCGATCTAAACAGTGGATATTGGCAGGTGACTATGGACCCCAACAGCAAAACCAAGACAGCCTTTATCACTCCTGCAGGTCTCTATCAATTTAATGTTATGCCGTTTGGTCTCAAAAATGCGCCCGCAACTTTTCAGAGGCTCATGGAGACAGTTCTGGGAGAACTAAGGAGAAAAATATGCTTTGTGTACATCGATGACATCATTGTGTACTCCCCTTCAATAACTCAGCATTTCCACGACCTCCAGACTGTCCTCCATAGACTAGGAACTGCTGGTCTCACCATAAACTTAAAGAAAAGTAAATTCTGTCTTCAAGAACTCTCCTTCCTAGGACATGTTGTAAGTGTCAAAGGCATTTCAGCAGACCCGTGTAAGACTGAAGCCATTCATACCTATCCTGTGCCTACGAACTTGAAGGAAGTTCAGCGGTTCCTCGGGTTAGCAGGGTGGTATCACCGTTTCGTTCCAAATTTTTCAAAAATTACTGAACCCCTCAACGCACTGAAAAAGAAGGGACATAGTTTTCAATGGTCAATTCAGTGTCAGCAAGCTTTTGAACAGCTAAAGTCTTGTCTCACCTCACCTCCCATTCTGGGCCATCCCGATCTTCAGCGGCCATTCATTGTTTACACCGATGCCAGTGACATCGGCCTGGGTGCCATATTAGCACAACGGAGGGATGTAGGCAGAGAGGAGGTTATAGCCTATGCAAGTCGAACATTAACTGGGGCCGAACTCAATTATACTGCAACGGAGAAGGAATGCCTTGCAGTCATCTGGGCCCTGGAAAAGTGGCGACATTACCTGGAGCACAAGCTTTTTACAGTTGTTACCGACCATGCTGCACTGCAATGGGTCATGAACTCCACGAAAACCACCAGCCGCCTCATTCGTTGGGTCCTGCGATTACAGAAATTCGATTTTGTTATTGAGTACCGAAAAGGGAAGCTAAATGTAGCTCCGGATGCTCTATCCAGATCTTCGGTTACCCCAGGATGTAACTTGTACACCAGCAGAAAAGACCTAGCCCTGCCTGTATCATATGTTGTCCTGTGGGTCGAACAGCACAAAGACCCCGAAGTTACAAAATTATTGCAAGCGGTTGCAGATAATTGTGCCAGTCTGAATGACCAGTACGAAATAATTGAGGACAAATTGTATCACAAAGCATACCTGACAAATAACCAACTGCATTACAGAATCTACATTCCCAGCAGTCTCCGATCCACCCTTCTCCAGTACTATCACTCCACTCCCATCTGTGGCCATGGAGGAATCTACAAGACCTATAAGCGACTTCAGGAAGTAGCATTTTGGCCAGGCATGTGGTCAGCGGTGAAACAGCATGTGAGGACCTGTGTTAAATGTCAAACTCTGAAAAGTGATAACAGGAAGCCTGCTGGAAAACTACAGCAAATCACAACAAGCCGCCCAAACCAAATGCTAGGAGTCGACCTCATGGGTCCGTTGCCACGTAGCACAACTCAAAATGAATACCTGCTGGTCTTTGTTGATTATTATTCTCGATGGGTGGAGTTGTTCCCTATTCGGAGTGCCACAGCAAAGAATGTTGCCTCCATCTTCAGAAAAGACATCCTGACACGTTGGGGCGTACCAGACTTCGTTCTCTCAGACAAAGGCACTCAGTTTGTTTCATCTGTTTTCAGAGAATTATGTGAGAACTGGAGTGTTATTCCCAAATTAACTACCGCATATCATCCCCAAACCAACATGACAGAAAGAGTTAATCGAAATCTCAAGAGCATGATGGCAGCCTATGTGGACGACAACCATCAGAGGTGGGACCAGTTCTTACCAGAATTCAGATACGCCCTTAATTCAGCCGTTCAAGAGACCACTGGACTAACCCCAGCCGAACTCCAGCTGGGTAGGAAACTCCAAAGTCCAATGGACAAAATACTCTCTGGCCCTAATCTAACCCCAGATGCTGCCTCTTATGATGTAGTTCATCATCTTCATCATCTGCAAACTCAAGCGAAAGAAAACAGCAAGAGAGCCAAAATGAGACTATTGAGGAACTATAACAAAAATAGGAGAGATGTAACATTCAAAAGCAAGGATCGAGTATGGTTGCGTAACTTTCCCCAGTCTAATGCACAGCGTAAATTTAGCGCAAAACTAGCCCAAAAATGGAGAGGTCCTTACCGCATTATCAAGCAGCTGGGTCCGTTGAACTATCAAATAGCCCTGGAAGACACTGGAGAAGACGTACGTACAGCACATGTTTGCAACATAAAAATGTGTTATCCAACAGCGGCAGAACTGGAGATACAAGAAAAAAAAAACTCCTGGATATATTTCAAGAATCCTCAGATGACGAAGATTTTCTAGGATTTTCTCTCTCCTAAACAACCATAGGTTGTTTTCTACTAGGGGGGGAGAGTGTGGCAAACAAAATAATCTGTTCTATAACATCGGTTACTTTCACTTTCATTTTAGCGTGATTTCTGGGTGGAGTGTGTCAATTAACGGCCGAAGGGAATTGTATTTAAAGGGAGCGTGTCATACCTGAATCAGAAGCGTCATCCGTTTGTTTGCACATGAGGGTAGCCCGTATGAGTGATAGTTTACGGTGGAAAGACGGCTGTGTGTCAATCAGCTGTTTCATGGGTATGATGTCTGGTGCGTGACTGAAGCATTGCACTTCCAGACCAACTTCCATGGGCAGTGCTGAAGACAAGAAAAAACTGCTTATCCACCTATCTTGGTGTCTGGTGACCCGCGATACTCATTGGTGCCTTCAATACCTGCAAACGTGGTCAGTACCTTTGCGCCGCCATTTCACACACTGCAACACACGCACGCACCCATTCACATAGCTTTCATATTCGCACATTCTGTGTGCTTAGTGTTTTGTTTATAATTATTGTGGCCCGATAAAATTATTGACGCTGTTGATTTAATGTGTGTGATTTAATGAAACTGAATAAGATGTTCATCCAGTGTTTTCTTTGTTCTCTCTTTTTCTCTATTTTTTTTTATGGACATTTTTGTGAATGAATGTGGACACGAATCTGCAAACGTGGATTAGCGTGACGCGGTCGGTTTCTGGCACGGGCACGGATTCCGGAGAGAGACCGCTAGTGGGAACATGTGGTCATTTCTTATTGTGTTTTATTTATTTTTTGTCCATTTTGTTTTTCTGTGTTATGATTTTGAACAAATGAAAGAAATAAATATCCTGATGACCTTTAGTCTGGGATTATTATTATTTGTTGTGTAACAGGTGGTTATTTTTCTGCTATCCTGGGTAAAGATAATTTTTGACAGGTTTAATCCTGTCTGGCGCCCCAAGGTTTTTTTTTTTTTCCCCTTTAAAATGGTTATTTTACTTTGGGGGCGGCTACCACTGTTATAATATATATTTACTCAATTGATGTTAAACAAACAAAACCTTAATTAACTTTTCTTTTTTAAGTTTCTTTTGTTCATCCTTTGTGTATTTGATTGTAGAACTCCCTTGGTGATTGGACAGTCATCTCAGGTTTCCGGTGAGCAAGGCTGCCCGACCGGTGTTACAGACACTGGCTGCGAGTGAAACTCTGTTCCTCTGGTCTCTGTCCATTAGCGGCACACAGTGGAGACATCAGCAATTTGGCACTCCAAAGGTTGTGTTAAAAGTCACAAGCTGTTCGAGAGGGCGCAGCGCCAGAGTAACGGAGGACCGGGGACACTGCGGTTGAGTGTTTGGGGAGCGCCGGAGAGGTTGACCAAGCCACTGGTTTCCACCCGAATGACTTCAATTCACCCAGGTAAACCAAATGTGATAAAACCCATCCACTTATTATAAGCCACAGAATATTAGATATTTCCCCGGATATATTTTAAGTGTTTGACCCTTTTGCTTCTTTAAGCCACACCATATTTCTAGGTTTCCTTCCCAGATAGCCAACTCACCTGTTGGCCCTATCGTAAACCTAGAAGTAGGCTTGGGCCTCCTTATTCGCACTAACACATTGTGTTTCTATTGTTTTTATCTCATTTCAAGTGTTGTTTCACTTTGATCTTTTTCTCTTCTCTGTTCTGTTGTGATTTGTTTCTTTCATTTAACATAGAGACAGTAACCTGTAGAGCCACCAAAGGAACTATAAAAGTTAAATAGTAGAGCGACAACCAGCAGCCGGTGTCATCACGTGACCCGCAAGGCTACTGCCTGTCAAATCTCCATTTCAGGTCCTTCGTTGAACCAAGTTAATTGGCTACTTAACTGTCTGACTGTTTGCATCAGTTAGCCCCAAAATTCTCATAAACGGCACAGCCCGTATGAATATAGCTCGTTAAACGTAGAACGAACTTGCATTGGTCTTTTTGTGTGTGTGCTGTGCTTCTCTCACCGACAGACAGTCAGGATGTTCCAGTCATCCAGTCCAGCAGTCCACGGGGGCCACCTCTCGACATGGTTGAAAGCAGTGACGACCCCCTTCCTGCCCAAGGACGCCAGTAACCTGCAGCACCCAGAGCAACTAGACAGCGAGCTAGATGAACTGATGACACGCGATCCAAACCAAAGCGACTACTACAAAGAACTCACCAGGATCTTCGGAAGGCTATGTCACATTCTCGTCATCCAGGCACGGCTCAGTGAACGGAGCAACATCGCGGAGGAAGCCTGGAAGGACCAGGCCCCAAACCAGAGTCATCTTGATCAGCTCCTCCTCGAGACCCAGAACCAGCGCGAGAAAGAGGACGACACAGATCCAGAGCTACAGAAAGGGGTTAAAAGACTTCACAATGCCCTGCAAGATCTTCGCCTCGACACAGATCAAAGAGAACAGCTGGAGAGAGAAGCCAGAAAGGAACTCAACAAAAAACTCCAGCAAGGTGACGCTCTCCTAAAAAGAGCAGAGACTGAACTGAAAGAAAGAGACTATAAAACCTGGGCCTGCAAAACACACTTGCAAGTGGCCCGAGCTAAAAACAACTAGCTTACTCTGCAGAGAGACAAGCTCCAAGGAGGAGGAGGACATGACGTTCATGCTTCTTTGCAAGCCATTGACTTTCATTTGCAAACTGTCGCCAACGTGACAGATGTGAACGCATTGTACCTGTTAAAAATCACTTCCAGCCGTGATGTGCATTGTTTTCTGGAACGTCAACCAGAGACTGTCAAAGCGTACTACCAGCAACTGCTACAGACTTTGATTCTTGAATTCTCTGATCCAAACTCAGACCATGGGCTCCTTATTGCTATGGACCTCAAACAGGGCCGACTTGAAACCCACAGACTTTCTGTAGTCAGCTGCGAAAAGCCTACTTCGGAGCATGCAACGAACCAGGTATGGAACAGGATGTCAACTTACAACAAACATTTTTACAGAGAGTCAATACCGTTCCAAGCCAGCAGAGGGCAACACAATTGTGGTGGTGCTTGTCCAATGCACCAGAGCGAGCGATTCTGGGACCGGCGACCCAAAAACCGTCCAGGACACAAAGCCCCGACAGCCGGCAGTGGAACCACTCTCGACATGACACTGGTAAGCTCAATCCTGAGCCCACGTCAGAAAAACACAGTGCAGCCACGTCTGAGACAGCAGAGATCCTGAGGGTGCTGAAAGAGCGGCTTTACATGAAAACTTAGAAGGAAGATGAGCCAAGCACCCAGAACACTGCCCGTCATCCACAGACCACAGAGCTAACTGTCACAGCACAAGGTGACAGCATCACCCAAGCTCCACAGCCGACAGCTGCACACCCTGAACGAGACAGCACAGGTCCTAACACCAGGTACCACAAACACAAGGTACCAGAAAATGCTGTTTTGACTACCTGCCTTCGCAGCGAGCTACACAAGACCGGTCCTTACCACCCATCGATCGTCACACCTGCCCTGATGCAAACATTCCTGGGCAGCCTTGTCAAAAAGGGGGTGGACCGAAAAGGAGTCAGCATGGAAGACCTGATCGACACAGAATTAAACCTGACGGTGATCTCATCTCACCTTTTCAAAAGACTCCAATTTGAAGCTAAGAGACAAGATCGAACTCTTACACCTCAAACTTATGAACTGAATGTTTTCGGTTTGAACAGGTTTTCCATTCACCTGACAATCGTTCTGATGGGTTGTCGGTACGGTGGTACCAGCTTACACCAAAGGGGTCGCTGTTCGGCTCAACCTGCAATGTGGTCAAACCTTAAACCACACGCTGGGTTTCTTCCAATCCTCACCTGAATGTGTGGAACTCGGACTCACACTTGCAAACAACAAGCATGTCAAACACCAACACCTGTTCCAGCAATGTGATAACATCACAAAAACACACAATGTGACAGTGCATTGGAGGAAGGTAAAAGGACACTCGAAGCTACTAAGTCTAGACAAGGACTTAAAAGATCAAACTGACACCCTTGCCAAAACTGGCACACTTAATAACATTCTGTGGTCACTCCCAACCCACCCACCCACATTCAAGGTTGAAGTGATTACACACAGCATAAGAACTTTACTAGCTAAACTGCCTACCTCAGAATCGCTTACGCTGGCTCCGTTGTCTACACAGACCAACATAGCGGACATGCGGGCTTCTGAAACCTCCATAATGACTTTGCTATACCACCTCTCAGACCCCTCCATCCACCCTGGCAACCAATCTACAGTCACTAACAAAACAACGCCCCAGACCACTGCATGATACACAAAACATGCTGCGTGCACAGAACAATATTGTGGGTTGTGCACCGTCTGACATCACAATGCCAGGGCTTGTAATGCCATGGAGCAAAAGAGGGATAATGCCAATATATTTCCATGACGCAGCATGTGCCGCACCACGCAGCACCAGAGCCACTGACAAAACACTGAAGCAAGCGTCATGCCAGCAGCAAGATGTGGCAAAACAGGAGTCAGGGCGAGCTAAACCCAGTCGCCCCCCACTAAGCAAAGAGGCTGCCCTGTCCAACCAAAGACAGCCCTCATTTGTTTCTTTCTCCCCTTTCTCTCTCTCTCTCCCTATTATCTGTACCAGGATGCTGCTGTGGTTTGTCGTGCTGTGCTGTCAGCCAAAGAGAGGACCACTGAGACTCCTGATCACCGACGACAGGGCACACTACCCCAGCACTGTAACAGAACAGCTGTACAGGGATCCGATGGAGAGAGGACTCCCTCACTCACACTGAGGCCGATGTCAAACACATGTTCAGCACACATGAGAAAGTGACTGTTACACAAATGTTAAGCGGACACCACCACCGAGAGCTTTGCTCAGAGCCGCTGCTGTCACCAGAACGTTTAACATTGGTATGTCCAGTGTCAATGCAGCGAACCAGACCATAAACTCCTTGAAACCACTGTTTACTGTCTTCCAGAAGGATTTTACCCAGACTCAGCTGTTTACAGCGTTAACAACAGACATGCTGTGGGAAGTTACCTCCTCCAATGACAGCCTAATCACGGGTAAAACCCCTCCATACATGATACCCTTAAGCCTTGTGTTAACTGGGCTGGCTTACGCCATCTGCACGGTGCATCTCCATTGTCATTGGTCACACCCTGACTCTTGGCGTGATCTTCATCCTATACAGGATACTCAACGAGATGCAAACCTCTACAGCCAAACGCACGACAACGGTGGCTGGAGGTCTCCGATGGAATCCCCAGAAAGGGGGTGCCAAGTCAAAGACAACACAGAACCTCATCAAGCTGAATCCTCAGCTCCAGGAACCACCTGCCATCTTGAACCACCTGCCGTCATGATTCACCTTTCATCTGCCCATAGTGATGATTGCCGTCCGATGATGTCCACACAGGGACTTCATCCGACGGAAAAGGGGGAGATGTAACACTAATGAGCTGAGGGTATTTCAGCCATCTGTTCCATATTAATGAATCCTGACTCTACCACATTCTGCACTCAAAGACCAGAACGTGAGTAAACAAGGACCTTTGTTGTTTACATAATTCACCATTTTGGGCGCCCTGAAGTCAGCCACATCCTGCCTTGAGTGACAGTTATTACACCTATGGAGACTGTCCAGGGATACCCGTGCGAGCCTCAAAATAGACACAAAACCCCCAACCACATTCCAACACCCACACAAAAAGAAACCTTTCTTAGAAGTTCCTTACCTTCGTCATTTTATTAATATGTATCTGGAATAGGTTTGTGTTGCATAAAATGGTTAATCCTTGTTATGCGAGGATTATAATTTTACTATCTTATAAATTGGAAATGTTTCTCCTCATTTTAACTTTCTCAAATAGTCATGTTTCTGTAACCCCACTCCTGACCAGGTCGTAAAACTTTATGACCCCACTGAGAAACAGGACAGGAAATCTAACTCTTAGAAAGAGATTAGTAAAATCTACTCAAATGTATTCTAAACATATTAAGTATTGCTGTTTGGTTCATTAGATGGGTCCTCATATAAATTGGATTATCTGCAGTTTATATCGTGTGTTAATCAAAACATTAAATGTGTGTAATTCTGCATTTGAATGTAACTTCGTGTTTCTATCAGGTTTGGTGTTTTTGTAATTGTCATGTTGTGACCCAACTATTCCCCTGTGTAAAAGGTGTGTAAAATGTATTAATCTTGAATTACGAACTTGCTAGAATATTACTGCTGAAATCTGATAAGCCCTAAATCATTAGGGTGGATGTTTCCACAGAGACAAAGGAACTTTTTCCCGCTTCAGATCGCGGACGTTCATTGGTTGTTCACGCGAACAGAGGCATGAACCAATCTCAAGCCATAAGAGCTGACGAAACAAGGTCCGCCCTCTCTCTTCCTTCTCTCACACGCTGCTAACCGGCTGAACGCTCCCGCTCGTGCCTCTCCGCGTCCTTGGGCCGCGCTCATATCGCCGTCCCCCTCAGCACAGGGACTGAGAGGACAGTCATTCTCATGGCTCCTTCGGAAGCTTTCGTTTTCGTTGTTTTCTTTTCTTTTCTTTACTAAGATTATTCAACTATTCGCCTCCCCACACAAGGAAGACGAATTCTGGAACATTGTCTGTTGAACCTTTCAAATACCGCGCGATTCCGCAGCAGCCCGGAAGATGAACGAACACTCCTTGCCACAAAGGACCACGCTGCTCCAACTCAAGCGGCACCAGCTCACGCACACTGGGCCATGCAAGTATCATTTTCTATGGAGATTTAAATGCTGCTTAAAATGTTTCTATGATTTGAGTCGTTGTTGGCTTCCAAAAGTTTACTGTCTGTGATTTTCATTCCTGAGCTCATTCTGTGATCTCTCTCTCTCTCTCTCTCTCTCTCTCTCTCTCTCTCTCTCTCTTCTCTCCCTTATCTTGATTCCGTTATGTCTTGTACAAAGTTTACTGTCTGTAGTGTCGTACGCGTATTTACTCTGTGTGATTTGTAGTTTGATGTATTATTAGTTCAATTATTAAAAACCCATATATTCATGATTGCCTCCACCCCGCTCACATTACGAGTCACTGAAGTGTCTGATCTTTAGCTACAAGCTTTATTTTGAGAAACTAAATTTATCATGATGATAGGATAATGTTTTCATGCCAGAGAATATTTTTCCTTGAATTATAAGAAGTGATAACTTTATTGAAAATTGATAAGTTAATCTTACGGCCGTTTGCTGGACAAACCACTGTTTGATTTGCAGTAATTTACAGGAAGAGATATCACAATAGTTGATGAAGAATGGAATATTGACATATTAATGAGTAAATTACAGTGCCCTGTAATGAGTTATTGATAAATGCAATTGAGCTATTTTTCATAATCAATAATATGAATGTAACTGTCATATGAGATATATATTAATCATATTCCTGATTAATTACTCAAATTCCCTATATATCATTTGAGTTAATTATTATGTACAACCCAATGTTGTCACACAGTCGGAGGCAGTTTGGCATGGCTGTGTGAAGCTGGTTTGCAAAATTTTTGTCTCCTATGTTGCATTCTTCTTGGGGTGCCTTCTGGCTGTAGCAGAGTTCCTGACCTTCTGTGCTCTGGGGGTTGCTGTTGCACAGACTGGAATGTGGATCTTGGAGTTGGAGTTCATTTGACAGTTTGTTAGTGACTGAGGTGATGTCCTTTAGTATTTTTCATCAACAGTTGGCCGTGAAAGACTTGTTCGTTCTAGTTCGTTGTTGAACAGGTGCTTGTCATCTCTGATGTGGTGTACCAGGCGATCAACAGGCCTTCCGTTCTGTCGTTGGTCACAGCGAGCATGACTCAACTTTGTGGTCATATGCATGTAAATGGTCTTGAAGGAACTCTCTTAGATGTTTCATGACTTGTTCCATGTCTTCTTATGGTAAGCGGTCATGTTCTTGTGCATACTCAGCACTGTGCGTGTCTGAGTGGTGCTGAGGTGGGTTTTGTTGTCGCTTACCCACACAAGTTGTCAGGTGATTACCTTTGGATGTCTGGTTAGGTTTTCAGATGTTCTTATCCTTTTGGTTTCTTGAAGCGTGGCTGGTCCCATGGATTTTTCCAGCAGTTGGGCTGAAAATGTTCATGGATATGGGTGTCATGCTCTCTGTGCTCTTGATGGAAGACTCTGGTGTTGTGATGCCACTGGGTGTCGTCCAGTGCAAGGCTTGAGTCTTTTTTTAACAGAGTTCAAGAGTGTTGAGGTTCTGTTACCTTTCTTTGAGGCCATCTTTTGCTTGTTATAGGCCTTCTGTGTTAAGTCACGCAACTGTTGGATGGTCATGGAGTTTGGACAGGCCATGACACCTAGATGGTTTCTAGATGGACACCTGACTCCAGGGTGCAGATTCTTTAGGAAGAGGGTTTTGAAGTTCACATCCTCTTCAAGGTCAGGGTTGTTGTGTGCACCAAAGTAGGCTTGTCGGAGTCTGTTGTAGTAAGCTTGTGGAGTCTCTTGTCCCTTGTTTGGTTTCCAAGGCAGTTAACAGTCCATGTACAGACTCTGGGTCTGTAAACTCTTTAATCAGGACCTCACGAAGTGTCACGCTGTCAGTCTCTGTTTTCCTGGGTGTCCACTAGTGAGGCACTTCACCATAGGCACTATAATTCCTCTAGTCTGGTCCTGTCTTCACAGTAATTGCACTCCAGTCAATCGCACAGGTGCAGGCAATCTATTGTCATTAGTCTCCTTATAAATACCTGTCTTTCCCTATTGTTTGTATGGAGTCCTTACCCTTCGTGTAACCTATGTTCTCGTCTCCCGAGACTTACCCTTGCTATCTCGTCCTCCGAGTTCCCTTTCCGTTCCATCCGGTTCCCGCTTTTGTTTTGTTTGTCTGCTTGGACTGTTTGTTTTGGATTACACTTTTTGTCAAATAAACGTACCTGCAATTGGATCTCTCCCTCTCCTTGTGTTTTCCTGGTGCACGATCGTCACACGAAGTCGCTGGTAGTTAGGGACTTAGTTTGACTGGGCTGTCAATCTAGAAAGTTTCGTACCTCGGGACTGGATGTGGCTCTAAGGAGGTATAACCAGTCTCTGTCAATCACGAGGTCTCATTTCCAGATGAAATTCAATATCTTGCAGGTAAGCCTGGATGTCGTGGCCCTCTGTGGAGTTCGGGTTGAACCTGCTGATGTTTTTTAGACAGTTTGTTAAGGTCTTTGATGGTCATCCCGTGTGAAGCTCCAAGGTCTTGGACGGGAGGTTTTCTTTCGTTGGCAGGAAAGGGTTGTGTGGCGAAGGCAGGTGAGGTTTTAGGTTGTGGCCCTTCGCTCCTTTTGTCATATGCCAGTTCTTGGACATGTGACTCTGCTCTGCTCAGCAGTGAGGAGGCTAAGAGATGTTTCTCTTTCCTGGGCTCTTGTTTCTGCTCATAAGCATATTGGAGTTCTTTTCTGACCATGTAGAGTTCATCGTTTGTATCGTCTAGTTGTTGGGTCAGATTGTCCGTTTCAGTTCTGTCCCATTCAAGGTGGTCTTTCAAAGCACTGATTTCACAATTTTTGTTTCTGATGTCTAGCGTGGCTTTCTCTAGTAGCTGTTCGGCATACTGGAGTCTGTTTACCAGGTCTTTCTGAGCAGCCGTTGCATATTGCTGATCGAGCTGAGCTGCTGCTTGGAGCTTCATAACTTGTTCCATTGTTTCCTGCTCCCTCTCGCTGGGTGCTTTGAGTTGATCTTGAACTTGAAAAGGCATAGCTTAGGGAGCTGGTGATCTTGACTAGCTCCTCGTGGTTGTTGTTCTGGCTTGAATCTTGTGTTAGGAATCTTCTCAGGATTAGGATTATTATTAAAAATAATAACAGTTCAAAGGTCTTGGGGGTGAGGCTGTCTGTCATGCCTCTCAGCCAAGTGTTCACATCTTCCCCATGGGCAATGGGGTCTGCAGTGTGCGGCATGTTGGCACGCTGGGGAGAAGAGAGACTGACACAGATCTGTGTGGAGTAAAAGTCTATGTGTTGTGGGACAACTAAGTGTTGTATCAGTGATTGTGAAACACTAGTGAAATGGTGGTGATGACTGTGTTGGTCTCAGGGTGTCTAAGTAGACTAGAGATGCGAAGACTTTGTCACTCTAATGAGGAAGAGGAAAAGAGAGAAAAAGGTGAAAAACAAATTCAATGACAAGCAAAAATTTATGTTTTTCAAATGAGGAAAATAAATGTTTCTCAATTAAATGTTATCAAGAAGGTAAACAATAGTATTAAATCGTGTTTTTTTTTTTTTTTTTTTTTTTTTTTTTACAAAAGAATAAAATATAAAATGCTGATATCTCTTTCCTTAGTCTGACGGGATTGACACCTGTCACCTTACAGTTGGACGAGCAGGGAGGCTGCAAAGGCGACAAATTTTTAACAAGTAACTCTATTAAATTTATCTCAATGTTGGATGAGATGCTAAAACTTTAGGTTAGGTTAGGAAGAACAAGGGAGAGGATGATTACAATCAAATTCATAAGGATGATTTGTCGTCTTTGGCACGATTTGACACGTGTATTTAATTCATTTAGAATTGATTGATTGTTCTTACATGTCCTACAAATGTAAAAAGAGAAGAGGAAAGTAAAGGAGAGAGAGGACGGAGATGGTAAGTCTCAGTAGCGGTTATCTCAACTACAAGGAGAGCGTTGTTTTAGTTGCTATACAACTAATCAAACAAAATAAACTTTAAGTGAAAGAGAGTTGTCTTTCTAATTTATTTGAACTCATAGTGAGGGATAACAATGTCTCCATTTAGGGCTCAGGTGTGTCGATCCCAAGCTAGGGTAAAGAAATGGTTAGAAAAAGTAAAATTAATAAATGGTCAAAATATGCAAAAATGAAATTACATAGAAGAAATCAATAAGTAAAACAATAGTGGTTAAGTGTATAACCAAAACAGGAAGAGGGGTAAAACGCAATCAAATAAGTAAAGGTCTGAATAGCATATATTCAGATGGTTAATAATTAAATTAGGTAGAATACGTTCACTTAAACTTTCAAAGTTTAAGGCTTATTCATTCCTAAAATAATTAGGCCCAAAATAGAATACTAGAAGTAAAAGACATATGGAATGATCTGAGAGGGAAATTTTAATGATTCAAAATAAATTTAATGTTTCAATTAAATTTCAATTTGTCACAATTAATAATTGTGAGTTAGTATTTCCCTTTCTAGTAAAATGAAAATAAGTGGTATAGTGAGAAAAGAGAGCAATAAGAGAGAGAAAGAGACCAACAAGTGTTAGTTAAGATGTTTAAAGGGTTAAATTATGTCAGCGTTGCCCAAACACACACTATTCAACCACTGGATTGTAATGCTAACGGCTAACCTTTGAGGCTAGTGGCTTTAGCATAGACTTCAATGTATATATAACTGTTCCATTAGCTTAGCAACACCGTGGAGTTTTTTTACGCTAGCGTCGATGCGCTGCGCATGCGCATGCGCATGCGCAGTTTAAAGTTTCTCCGGAAATGCGTTAAGACTTCCGTGTCACTGTAACTGTGGCAACCAAAACACACTCTAGTGGATTAACGTTAGCACATGAATCGTTGTATTGGACGTACAGTTAAGCATGTAACATGAAATGTCGGCTCATTTCAACACTACAAATAACAACACCACTTTCAGTTGGTTTTGCGATGTGGCACTTAAACTCTCAGTTTGTATAGAGTTAAATTTATCTTAATTCAAATAGAAGCTTTTTCTGTAGTTAAGGGAACACAGTGATAGCGACCTCTGCAGATTTGAGTCTCCGTGCCAGTTTCTCTGGACACAAACACAAAAAGTTTCCTTCGCGGTTGGTACACAGTTAAAATTTACTTGATCAAGCTTTTCAAATCACTCTCGGACACACGCAGTGTTACGCAAGATTGCATTCACTCTGAACAGATACAAACATTGTTCTCTAAGGTTTAACGTTAACTTAGGGGAGTCAAATATCAAATTTGATTCAGCAGTGGAACACGCACTGGCAATCAAACTATATGAAATATGAATTCGGAGGCTCTGATAAATAGATTGAGGAACACGCTCAAAACTATTCTTTATTCACCAATTTATATCCCTTTTTGATCACTACAATTTAGCTCTGTTCAGCAAACGGTGACTGAGATAGAATAGCTTTTGATAAGCACTGGAACACGCAGTGAAATCAAATCAGCTATAAACAAGGCATTACGAAAATGAGGAACACGCTCAATTTCTACCTTATTGTACGATCTCAGATGTTTACTTTTAAGTTCACTTACTGCTGTTAACAATGGAGAGGAGGACTTGAGTTGCAGTCTCCTCTAGCTGCTTTCATTCATTTAAGCGGGCATGCGCTGCTTACGTCACGGGTCTCACACACACACACACACACACACACAAACACACACGTCTCGCTAGCTTCTCATCTTTCATCCGCAGCAAAATAAAAGATTAAATAACTTGGTTTATGCTCACAATTTAGATTAAACTGCCTGCATTTTCTCCACCATAAAAATGTAAGGGAAACAGGTCAATTTAGCTCAAAGGGAATAATTTAATAATTTAAAGGGAATTTGAACAGAATCACTGTTTCATGGCTGATCACTGAGTCGCCCTGCGATTCACTGAATGAGCCGTTTAACATCAAATCTGCGCTGGATATTAATATGCAAACTATAGTGAAAACACTATCAATTAGCACAGTAACAAGATCGGCAGTTTAAGACATTAACTTGTAAGCACAAAACACAAGATACTTCTCTTTTCGATATGAATAAGGCTTTATTAGATAAATCTAAGACATATAAACTAATCTAACACATGAACGCACGCACTCACACATTCACACAAGTTGCAGGAAGGTCGAAAGTTAGGGAAAGATGAGTTTAAGAGAATGGAAATATGGAATCCCAAGTTTACAGCAATACGTTAAATTGCATAGACCTGAACAGCCATCAATCACTTAAAGCTGCAGTAGGTAGCTTTTGTAAAAATATATTTTTTACATATTTGTTAAACCTGTCATTATGTCCTGACAGTAGAATATGAGACAGATAATCTGTGAAAGAATCAAGCTCTGGCTCCTCCCTGTGGTCCTATTGCCATTTGCAGAAATTCATCCACTCCCGGTAAGAAACAACCAATCAGAGCTGCGGTCCGTAACTGTGTAAGAATTAAACAAAGTAAAGTTTTTAATAAAAGCACATCAGTTCTTATTTGATGAAACCTGGTTCTAATATTAGACAGATGTTTCTACTTTAAAATTAGGTTAACCTATACGATTTTATTTTTTCATCTCAACAAAAATCCTTGTTGGAAAAAAGTGTTGTTTTATTTAATTTTAATAAGTCACTCGCACATACTTTAGTAGTCTAAATCCTTGAATGTGTCTTTTATTTTGTCAATATTAACTTCTATCATTGATATATCAATTAAAACATGCTTTTAGGCATACGCAAATCTAACTGGAATTAAATGTTTTGGGAAATCTTTGATTTTCTTGCCAAAGACTTGTCATCATTTGTATCATAAAACGTCTAAACTTTTACAACATTACACGAAAGGCTAAATATCTCATCTCAAGTAGTGCATAGAAACGTGTCTGGCATCTGATGTCTTTGTGTTTATTGTTACGATAATGCCAGCGATGATTGTAAAACATCTAAAGGTTTTCAGGGTTTGCAACTCAACTGTAATCTAATTAGTTTTGCCGGGGTTCTGGTGTTGTAAATGGTGTGCTGCAGGTCAGCTAAAGTAAAAAAAAAAATTTGTACTCAGTGATCAAAGGGTGACAATTTCAACTTTATGACTTAGGCCTGTGAGCGCGAGGTTAGCTGAAAGTTCATTTACTGGTCAAAAGGATGTGAGATATTTTAACAAGTCAGTCCATAGAAAAATGTTATTTAACAAAATATTGTTAACCTCAACATAAACGTACTGAGAATGCAAACAAGTACACAAACACAACCATACAATCATAAACACACACACACACATACAGAAAGCATGAACATGCAATCAAAATAAATACAAATATACACTCAAACAAGTACATAAATACACAAACAAACAAAATAGGTCACAAACATGAAAATAACTATATTAGATTGAAAATCAGTTGTCATAAGTTTTCTTTGAAACCAAAAGTGTTTGTTGCTAACAAATGTCTCACAGAAATTTATACAATAGATTTGACGTTCTTTCTCACTTTACAAATGGTGTTGTTAACCATGCTGTTAAAAAAGTATTATTTTTTTAACTTTCATGTAGGATTCATGTCAGCACTCAAATTTTTTTAACAAGAGTCCAGAGACAGATGAAAACAGATGCGTGAAGAAAAAAAATATATAAGATGTCTTTTTAATGACAGACTAAATGGTTTGGTTGGAAAATAAAAAATAAATAAAAACATGTTTCTAAGTTAGAATGCTTATAGTTTGTAGTAAAATCACACATATAAACTAAAACATATTATAAATCCTCTGACATATATAGGAATTGTAAGTCGCTTTGGATAAAAGCGTCAGCTAAGTGAATAAATGTAAATGTAATGTAAAATATTTTTCTTTCAAACCACGCAGTTTTCACAAACACACACACACACAGACTCCTCACAAAACTGCCAACAAGGACCTGAAGTTTTTGTTTTAACGTTTAGCTGTAGCTGAGACCTTGGTGGAATTATTTTACGCACAGTTTTGGGGAGGTTACTATGAACTTTGTAATGGGTTATAGATCACAAATTACCCTATTTAAAATCTAAAAAGATGTGTAACTATATCAATTTCTTTAAAAAGGTAATGTAACTGATAACATTTGATGGCATGTTTTAAGACTTGTAATGTTTTCAACTGTTAATCTTTTGAAACTTGTAAAAAGGACGGGGTTAACATTAGAGTACTCAACAACTAATGACCGTCAGACTTTTCAAAATCCTTCATCCCTTAAATTAGGATTGTGATCATTTCATTTTAAAGCATAACCACCACAAAATCCGATTTGCTTGGAGATTAAATACATATTTAAAAACACAACAAGAAAGTTTAACAGCTATGATACTGTTTTGAAACAAGTTTTTGCACACCTATGAAAGGAAATGCCACGGCATCTAACAACAGGTTGGTAAAACAGTTCAATTTAACAAATGAATATACATCGGCCAAATAGGAAATAAGCATATGTTTTTAACTCCTGAAAGATCTGACTCATATTTTAGAGTAGTTAATGTAGTTTATGAAATATATCAATTAAATCTGTACGTGTGTGAAAAAATATTCAGATGTAACATTTTCATAATTAACCGCAATTTAATTATTTTTTCTCAGTGACTGTAACTGATAACATTTTTGTAATCAAATTATATAATTTAGCTATATGTAACTAGTTGACCCCCTAACACGGATTATGCATTCTAACAATAATACAGGTCCTTCTCAAAAAAAATGCATATTGTGATAAAAGTTCGTTATTTTCCATAATGTAATGATAAAAATTAAACTTTCATATATTTTAGATTCATTGCACACCAACTGAAATATTTCAGGTCTTTTATCATACAGCTCATGAAAACCCAAAATTCCTATCTCAAAAAATTAGCATATCATGAAAAGGTTCTCTAAACGAGCTATTAACCTAATCATCTGAATCAACTAATTAACTCTAAACACCTGCAAAAGATTCCTGAGGCTTTTAAAAACTCCCAGTCTGGTTCATTACTCAAAACCGCAATCATGGGTAAGACCGCCGACCTGACTGCTCTCCAGAAGGCCATCATTGACACCCTCAAACGAGAGGGTAACCGCAGAAAGAAACTTCTGAACGAATAGGCTGTTCCCAGAGTGCTGTATCAAGGAACCTCAGTGGGAAGTATGTGGGAAGGAAAAAGTGTGGCAAAAAACGCTGCACAACGAGAAGAGGTGACCGGACCCTGAGGAAGATTGTGGAGAAGGAGCGAATCCAGACCTTGGGGGACCTGCGGAAGCAGTGGACTGAGTCTGGAGTAGAAACATCCAGAGCCACCGTGCACAGGCGTGTGCACGAAATGGGCTAAAGAGAAGCAGCACTGGACTGTTGCTCAGTGGTCCAAAGTACTTTTTTCGGATGAAAGCAAATTTTGCATGTCATTCGGAAATCAAGGTGCCAGAGACTGGGGAGAAGGAAATGCCAAAATGCCTGAAGTCCAGCGTCAAGTACCCACAGTCAGTGATGGTCTAGGGTGCCATGTCAGCTGCTGGTGTTGGTCCACGGTGTTTTATCAAGGGCAGAGTCAATGCAGCTAGCTATCAGGAGATTTTGGAGCACTTCATGCTTCCAACTGCTGAAAAGCTTTATGGAGATGAAGATTTCATTTTTCAGCATGACCTGGCACCTGCTCACAGTGCCAAAACAACTGGTAAATGGTTTACTGACCATGGTATTACTGTGCTCAATTGGCCTGCCAACTCTCCTGACCTGAACCCCATAGAGAATCTGTGGGATAATGTGAAGAGAAAGTTGAGAGACGCAAGACCCAACACTCTGGATGAGCTTAAGGCCGCTATCGAAACATACTGGGCCTCCATAACACCTCAGCAGTGCCACAGGCTGATTGCCTTCATGCCACGCCGCACTGAAGCAGTCATTTCTGCAAAAGGATTCCCGACCAAGTATTGAGTGCATAACTGAACATAATTATTTGAAGGTTGACTTTTTTTGTATTTGTATTTGTATTAAGCCATTTAGCATTGGCTGGTCTATTCTATTTTGGCACTCGGGAAAACACTCATTTTAACTAGTTTGTAAATATCAATGAACATATTTAAACATCTAAGTTGTAAGTAGACAAGCATAAAATTATAACCATGCCTTTGGTGACCAGTAAAGTGTTTATTTAAAGGGCCTTGAAATATAAGTGCGACTTATACTCAGGTGCGACTTATAGTCCGGAAAATACGGTATGTAGTTTTATATCACATTGCAAGGCCTTTTACTGTCAGTCAATCTTTTTTGTCTTGTTTGCTATTACCAGTATTTATCTTTACAGAATCCACTGTGCCCTTGAGACAAAAGAAGATTGTGTTTGACAAGATAATGCTGTTGTCTCGTGCAAAAGAAGAAAAGACTATTCTCATTAAAGAGATGAAACAACACTGGCAGTTCCTAGCTGGTGTCTCCAAGACATTAGGTGATGATATAAAGTTGGTCAGAGGTGACTTGAAAGAAGGGAGTAAGTACTAATTACTGTCTCTGAGATGCTGTATAATTTGACAGGTTTGTGGAGTAAACACTAACAGGTCTTTCTTTTTCATGCCATTTGGTCTAAAAAAAAATACATGCATATACATGCAATATATGCATATAATTACTTAAAGGAGCTGTATGTAGTTTTTAGCGAATTTATGAGCGAGCACTGTGTGTACCGGCCAGACTGAGACGCAACACACAAAGCATCCCACACAACATGCTGGAAACTCAGGTAAACTCCCACTGCAACGTTACAATAATAGGCTACTTTTATCAGCTTGACGTTGAACTTATGCTCCATGTAATGTTACCATGATAAGTATGGAACCCTATCAACCGTGCCGAATTTTGCCACTGCAAGCACCACTTCACACTTTCTTCAGGAAATGTACATTCTAGGTTTGTAGATAAGGTTTCTCCTTGATTCAAATGCCCTGCCGATGTTGATCCGTGTTTTTCACCCGAAGTTCATCTGATTCATGTCTGGCCTTACGAGCTTCAGCAGAAAAAAACTTTTCTTTTTTTTTTTATCAATATGTGGAGTTTGTGTTGGAGTCTGTGTTTTGCTGGGCGCAGTTCATTTCTTAGTGTTATCAAACATGTCATTAAGTTGCATAAGTCATAAGTCTATGTCATCAGTTGCAGTGTCGACTCTTTTGAGTGCAAGGTCAGTAGGCTAGAGGAGTCGAGAGGCTTGGGAGCGCGCATGCAGGTGACGTCACTGGCGGTAAATCCAACCCGGGACCTTCACATAAATATAAAAATACTTGTTTTCAGAGGTTATAGCAAAACCCGCAAAGTGGATAATTTTAATGTGAGATTACAACCCCTTCACACACAGGCAATAAAAAAAGGATTCGTTTGGTAAAAAAGCTACATACAGCACCTTTAAGTAAGCCATATCACCCTGGAGCCCAAGACCGGTTGCCCACTGAAGCTAAGCAGGGCTGAGCCTGGTCAGTACCTGGATGGGAGACCTCCTGAGAAAACTAGGTTGCTGCTGGAAGAGGTGCTAGTGAGGCCAGCAGGGCGTGCTCACCCTGTGGTCTGTGTGGGTCCTAGCGCCCCAGTGTAGTGATGGGGACACTATACTGTCAACAAGCACCGTCCTTCGGATGAGACGTTAAACCGAGGTCCTGACTCTCTTTGGTCATTAAAAATCCCAGGATGTCTTTCGAAAAGAGTAGAGGTGTGACCTCGGCATCCTGGCTAAATTCGCCCATTGGCCTCTGACCATCATGGCCTCCTAACAATCCGCATATCTGCTGATTGGCTTCATCAATCTGTCTCCTCTCCACCAATAAGCTGGTGTGTGGTGGGCGTTCTTGCGCACTATGGCTGCCATCGCATCATCCAGGTGGATGCTGCACACTGGTGGTGGATGAGGAGATACCCCCTGACTATGTAAGCACTTTGAGTGCCTAGAAAAGCGCTATATAAATGTAATGAATTATTATTATTAAGATATGTGTAGCCATATTCAATGAATGAGCTAATGACTGGTATTAATGCTGATACATTAACCTAGCAAAGATCATCAGGACAGAAATATGGACATTGTATGTGTCTGTAAAAAGCTGCAGTAGGATACATTTGCCCCTAACCAATCTTAAAACGTTTTAAGTCTGTCCTACTAACATATCTGTGGAGGCATACGAGGGACTGTGCTGCATTATGTTGGCAAGATTGAGTGACCTACAACATCAAATGAGTGAGGTGAAGTCAAAATATAGGTGGGTGCTCATGTTCGGTCCCTGTCTTGTACTGTACCTTGTAAAATAGCTTAATCTTTCTTTGTAGACATACTTTTGGTATTGCATTGTGTGAAAGTTACAAAGTAAAATATTTAGTAACTAAAATGATGGTGTCATTTCATGAGCTCAACAGGACTGAGAAAGTGATATTTATCATTTCAATTAAAGCTGCAGTAGGGAACTTTTGACGCTCTAGCGGTTAATAAACAGAACTGCTTGCGTCTTGCAGAAGAACATTGTAGCCGGAGCTACTTCTCTCTGTTTATGTCTATGAAGAATCACAAAGCTACTGGGGTTACTCCGCCGCGGTACCCCCGAAGCAATCTAAAATAGTCTGAATATAAACACATATTATAGGTGCACCCTAGTGATTCAGGACAAGCTAAAAACATGGTTTGGAAAATGGATTCATGGTGTACTCTCTTATTATGTTCATTTTTCTACATTTTGAACACAAACAAAGTTACGGAGCGCAGCTCTGATTGGTTGTTTTTTACCGGGAGCGCATGACTTTCTGCAAATGGCAATAGGACCACTGGGAGGAGCCAGAGGAGCTTGATTTTTTTCACAGATTATCTGTTTCATATTCTACTGTCAGGACATAATGACAGGTTTAATAAATCTGTAAAAAATATTTTTTTATAAAAGTTCCCTACAGCACCTTTAACCTGTGTTCACTTTATCACAGGCAGATTGTGGTGGATCCAAGTGTTCTCTCAATTGATGAGGAAGATGGAGTAGCAGTTTGTGAGGAATTTCCTTACCTCCATGATGACATTGATTCATCCGATGAAGACTGAGTGAGGATAAATAATGTACTAGATCACTAACCATAAAACTCTGCAACCTTTCACTAATGCTCAGGTACTTTCCTTCTAGCTTCTGGCTGACAAAAGTTGTGATTAACAATACTCAGCAGTCAGTACTTTTTTTTATTTCCTAAGTTGTCTATTAGAGCTTCTGCCTGTTCATTGTATATGTCATTTGCACTACATTTGACTTGGACAATTACGCCCAGTGTTAATTTACTACTAAGGTAGTTGCCTTGTCACTTTATTCACCCACTTCTTCTCTTTTCTGTTTGATTGTGCTGCAATAATTGTACATATACCTACACCTTTACTGTGTTGCCCTCTCATCCTGTATCTTATCTGTATTTATTTCTTTTTCTATCCCTCCGTGCAATTAATGTGTAATTTTGTGTAATTTCATGTGTAACTTCTTTGTCATCCTGCACCTTTTGCTTTATCTTGGCCAGGTTGCCATTTCTATTGAGAATGTGCTCTCTATAAGCTCACCTGGTTAAATAAAAAGAAGTAGGGGTGTATCACAGTATGATAACCGTTAGAAAAATATCACGGTATTACAGTCTCACAGTATTAGTAAAAATTTAATTGGTTGCAAACTTTGGCATAAGATAGTGAAGCACACTCTCGCTGGGCTCTGGAGTAGTGAAAACGTCTCAGGGCAGTTTCACACCTAAAAGTCCGGACTAACATTTGTGTTTTAGTACATTTTATACATTTGACATTATACATATGTTTTTTTTTTTTTGGTTTCAATATAATTTTGCTAGCACACTAGTCCTTGCATTTTCCAGCAGGACAGTGACAAACCACAGTCTGCTTGGTTTAAAAACTCACCAGAGGACTTGTATAATAGAATGGGCAAAAGTGTTCTTGCTAAACTAAATCAACTGGCATCTTTACTTCCCAAAAGCTTATTAAATGTTATTAAAAGAAAAGGTGATGTTACATAAAACAGTGGTAAACAGTCGCAAATATTTTGACTGTGTTGCAGTCATCAGATTTAAAATGAGTGTATATTTTTTTAAAATAAATGAAATACACAAAGACATGTAATTTGTTAATAATGTGTTTTCAGCATAGTAGAGTGAACTGAATTTTCAAAGGTATTTTTTTTTTTTTTTTTTTTTGCATTTTCAATACTGTCAACTTTTTCAGAATCAGTTTGTACTTTTATAGTGCAATCCTTGGTTATGTTTTCTTTCTCGGTTGATACAAATCTTTGTAGTAGAATAATGAAACAAAAGTAGCAGAATACATCTACATAATGCTAAAGAAATATGAATACAGTATGTACAAATTACTGTGGTAAGAATGCACTGAATTCAAAATTGTATACACAGTGCTATTGGATTTCATGGCTTTTATACACAAATGGCACTGTACAGATTTAGCAGCACTGAAATAGTTTATAGCAGCTGTGAAAATTACATTGAATATGCAGTGGATATGAAATAGGATAGTGAATAAGACAGATTAAAACAGTTGCTGCATTTGATTTCTTACTCTCTTTTGAAACAGTGGGACCAAATGGAAGAACAGTTGGGAGCCTTTGTCCTGCCTTTGAGATGTTGGAGTTAGCACCAGAGAAGCAGGGTTATCCAGAGAAGCAGGGTCATACAGTCAGGGTTCTAAATTAACACCCGCCAACCCGCCAAATGCAGGTTAAAATTCATTTTGGCGGGTGTTAATTAAAACTTACTAGCCAGTTTGGCTGGTGATGCATGACATGAGGCTCTGTTCTCGGTCATTTATCACCCTGGCAGCACTTCCTACATTTCCCATGAACACTGTGCTGTAATGCTACATGATGATGTTTCATATGCCCATTGGCTGCACGCAGTTTGCAGTGAAACCAGCGCGAAAAAACATGGAAACGAATAGAGTGTCCATCAGAAAACACAAGGAAGGAAGAAGAAAATGCGAAAGCGTGCGCATGGATTATGACTTTGTGGGTACGGATTTGAAAACCGAGGGTATGGTTTACAAAATCTGTGCGCACAGATTGGAAATTTGTGGGCATGATTTGTTAAACCGAGGGAACAGTTTATAAATTTGTGAGTACGGTTTACAAACTGAGGGGATGGATTGCAAAACCGTCGCCACGGATTGATTTTTTTTCTCCTACAGGTGATGTGCGGGGCTCCGTAGGATATCGACAAAGAGACAAAGAAACTAAGAAAATAAAATGTAATGCCAAATGGCTGACGGGTCATGAATGGCTTGTGTTTGATCACAAGAATGTCGTAATGCTTTGTCAGGATTGCCGCGTGTAAATCACGCGAAAGAATAAAAACAAAACGAGCAATTTCGTGGTGGGAACTAATCATTTTAAATTTGAGTCCGTGTATATTTTGTTGTATGCATTGTACTTTATATGTGTTTTTCATGCCAACAATGTTAATATAATGATCAAATTCATTCAGTGGCACTCATCATTTGTTATTTTTACCGAAAAAAAAAAAAAAATGGCTAGTGGAAATTCTGATTGGCTGGTAACTTTAGAAAGTTACCAGCCACATTGGCTGGTGATCAAAAAAGTTAATTTAGAAACCTGCATACAGTGTACTGTACAGTCAGTTGAGTTATTATGGCTTGTGGGTTTGTGGGTCGCTGATTGGCTGGAAGTTCAGTAGTGGCTGAAGTGACGTCTTGGGAAGCACGTGGTTGTTGGCTGAAGGTACAGAGTCGTGTGCGCTGGTTGAAGTTGAACGGGCACCCGAGGTCAGGCGTCGGAGACTCGACGTTACAAAACTTAACTCAGAACACGAAACTCTCAAACGGAAAAGAAAAGAAATAAAGTTTGACGAGACTAGGTTGTGTTCCTTCTCATCGTGGCTAAGTAGCAGCAGGCGTGCAGGCTGAAGCACGCTGGAACCACGCTCAAAGAACAGTGATGATTAAACAGCATGGCTAGAAGCTACAAGCTAGCAGAAGCATAGCTAGAGACTAGAAACTGGCATGACTGATAGCAGCAGCATAGCTAGGGACTGAAAGCCAACTAAAAGCAAGATTTCATGGTGTCCGAAGTATTTAACTGGCCTGTTGGCCACACCTCAAATGTTGTCTTGACCAATCAGATATTGTCTTGGCTCAGGGTTATCATAAATCATTTGTTTATCTTACCAAGCATGTGGTCCGAATTTTCCTGCTCTTGCAGGGTATAATTTTGGACATGATTCCTTTAACACGGATATGATACATGTGACAAATAAAGGATTGTCAGGGCTATTTCAAGCAAGTAGATTCAATCACACACATACCAGACATGACTATGTATCCTTCAGCTATCCCATAGTTATTAAAAAAAACATACACAATAAGTGATTATAACATGATAGTCAAATGTGTGGGTTACACATAAATGAATATGGAGTGAAGCGATGGACTGATTCATTTATAAGTCTTTTTGAGTTCATTCTGGTCCATATATATGTACAAAAGCAGTTTCTTTGCCATTCTCTTGACAAATACTTCTGTGGAGACAAAATCCTTTCCCCCTTAGGAATTTCAGTCTGGTTCTGCTAGGTGGGGGGAAGTCAATGGAAGTGTTTAACTCATGGGTTTCCATGTGATGTCCAGCGTTGCATTTCAATTACTAACAACAAATTTGACACCAAATTTCTCTTCTTTGAATTGAAATTGTAAATAATTGTTCTAGTGGTGTTAATGTTGAAAGCTGTTGTGTGAACAAGTTGGTTGGTTGGTTATCTTCCTTGGGACTTGTGGCACAGAATGTTTTATGACTTCCTGAGGAATTCGGCTCGTGTTCAACACAGCTTTGATAGACTCTTTAATTTGTCTGGTTCGACTCATTTCTGTTACATTTGTATCACCCTGTCTAGGTAAAACTATAGCTAGAACCAACTGTAATCAATTTGCCATTGTAATTTGAATCAGTGTAAATAAAAAAGAATATCATTAATTTGTTCATTATCCATTTTTTTATATGTGTAATATGGTTCATTATACTGGACATTTACTCTGTATAGCCATTAATAAATATATCTTTGTGCATAAGTGTTGAGGTCATAATATAAGTATCAAAAGAACAAAGGCCTGTATACTGTATTATGCTCTATTGGACAATATTTTGACTTAAGTCAAATCTAAATGTCTAACAAAAGGACAGATTTGGAAGCATTATTATGTGTACTTTTTAATTTATTTGTAGAATCCAATCACCTGGGTTTTTCAATGATGTAATTGGTCATCTATTTTTTTTTATTGTAGTCTAGATTTTGAGTAATACCATATATATTTTTAAATGGGTTTACTTTAGTCATATATTTATTTCGGACAATCTGTATCTGCACAACATTGTAGTAGTGACAAAAGTGCGCAGTGGTTGCAGACACAGCACGGGGCGTGTTAGTGAAAGTTCTTGAAGATTGAGACGCTTACACGGATGTTATATTTCTCGTTCTTTTTACTTCAGAATACAAGAAGAAAAAAGCCACGCAACTCACCTACTTGACAAGGCTAAAAGATTAATAAAGTTATCAGCATACTTAGTGTGTACTTGAAGTATAACAGGGTGAGATACATCATTGCGATCTTTCAAAATAAACAAAAACATAATAAAAATAATAAAGTGTTTATAATTATTTACACTTAGCATCACATATGCTTCTATTCCGAAAATCTTAAATAATTATTCAACAACAAAAGTTACAACATCCTCCCACCTGATGAACTAGGTTCATCTATACTAATTTTAAGGACGTTGAATTAAATTAACTCCAAGGGATATAGCAGTTGCACAGGTCTTCTTAACACACTGCCTGATGAAGTACGGACAATGCATGAACGTACCAGGCCATCTCTTCCTGAATTCAATTTTTCAATTCTTCCCATTTTCCAAGTTTGTCGGGGTACTTTGTCATCTCCAACTAGGACAACATCACCTTCCTTCAGCATAGTTGCTTTTATTGAATCACTCTTATGAGCTGACTTTAAGTCCATCAAATAGTCTTTTCGCCAGCGGTTCCAAAATGTAGCTAGAAGTCTCTGTCGGTACTTCCATCGGCGAACAGCATGCTCTTTAGTCAGAATGGAGGAATTAGACTCAGAGACCACAGTCTTTGGTGGCAGAGAGGTTAGTCTTTGCCCTACCAGGAAATGTGAAGGCGTCAGAGGTTGGGGCTCATCGGCATCATTGTGTGCGTACGAAAGTGGTCTAGAATTTATAACTGCTTCTACTTCTGTCAAAATAGTAGTCATCTCTTCAAAGTTTAGTGAGGCCTTTCCTAGGACTTTTTTCAAACAATTCTTTACTGATCTAACAAGTCTCTCCCAAAAGCCTCCCCACCATGCCGCGCGTTCCACAATAAAGTTCCGTAATAAAATTTGAAGAAAAGAAATCTGTAAGCTCAGAGGTTTTAAATGATCTCCACAGTTCCTTTAAATCTTGGTCTGCCCTTTTGAATGTTTTTGCATTGTCCGAGTATATTATTTTGCACAGACCTCTTCTTGCTATAAATCTTTTCAGAGCAAGGAGGAATTTCTCTGTGGTCTGATCAGACACTAACTCTAAATGTACCGCCCGAGTAACAGCACATGTAAAAAGTGCAATATATGCCTTTTTTGGTACACCATTAGATTTAACATATAATGGGCCAGCAAAATCGACCCCTGTGACTTCAAAGGGTGGTGCTTCAGTAACTCTGTCCTTTGGCAGAGGTGCAGTAGTTTGCTGAGCTGCCTTGGCTTTCAATCTATTACAAACATGACAGTGTCCTACTATTTGCTTCACAAGCTGTCGGCCACGCAAAATCCAATATTTCTCCCTAACCTGGACCAGTGTATCTCTTACACCTGAATGCATCACTCTTTCATGATAACTCCGAACTAGTAATTCCGAATATCTTTGTTTTGTAGGGAGCACCCATGGGTGTCGTTCTCTGAAGCTGAACTCAGACTGTTGTAATCGTCCACCTACACTAATGAGTTCATTTTCATCTAAGAAGGGTTTCAAATCCTTGATCTTTGAGTCTTTGTCAACCATTTGTCCTAGTTTGAGCAAATGTATTTCCTTGCTGAAACTCTGTTCCTGAGTCATCTTTACCCAGTACATTTCAGCTGCAAGAAGTTCTTTTGCTGTGAGCTCGCCTTGGATTTTACATCTTGATCGGGCATTAGTTATGAACCTCTTTATCCATGCAGTTATTCGCAACACTGTCTTCAGTCTGCTAAATTTTGATAAATCCAAAAGAGGTTCTGTTGTTGAAACACCACCAAACTGCACGGTGACCTGAAACTTAGACCTCAGTTCAGTGTTCATTTCAGCAACACAATTTTGCTCAGGCTCTTCCAAGTGAGCTGGAACTAAAGATGCCGGCCCATACCACCAGAGTTCACTCTGTATGAGATCATCTACGCTCTTTCCTCGAGTGGCTAAATCAGCGGGATTGTCTTTCCCATTACAATGGGACCAAGATTCAGGGTTTGTGAGATTCTGTATTTCAGCTACTCGATTACCTACAAATGGTTTCCATTTCTGTGCAGAACTCTGTATCCAGTGTAAGCCAATTACTGAATCTGTCCACATGTGAATTTGATGTTTCTCCATCTTCAAGGGACGAAGCAGATTATGTCCCATTCTAGCTCCGATTAAAGCTCCCATTAACTCTAAACGTGGTAAAGTAAGCTTCTTCAAAGGAGCAACTCGTGCCTTTGATGCTACAAAACTGTTTACAGTTTCTCCATTTTCATTTTTTCCTTGCAGGTATGCAACTGCGCTGTACACCCTTTCACTAGCATCACAAAACACGTGCAATTTGTGCGATTGAACATTAGGTTGAATCTCTATTTCGTACCATCTTGGTATAGCAATTAAACGAAGCTGTGGAACTTCACTACACCACTGATTCCACTTCCTTGACAATTCAGAAGGCAAATGTTCATCCCAACTAAGTCCTCTTTCCCACATTTCTTGAAGAAGACATTTCACTCTAACAGTAAAGGGAGTTAGGAATCCTATGGGGTCAAAGATACGGGATGATGTTTGCAACACATTTCTCTTTGTGTTTTCTTTTCTCTCCAAAACACTCAACAGTTGCTTGAAATCAAACACAAAATCATCGCTTTCTGGTCTCCATACTAAACCTAATACCTTCAGTACATTTCCACTACTGTCCGATACTAAGTTTTGCTCCATTGCATTCCCTGTCCATCTTGCTCTCAGTTCTGGTGAATTTGTCACCCATTTACACAATTTCATGCCTGCATCCAGTAAGATGTCTCTGGCAGCTGTAGAAATAGTGTGTGCCTCATCCACTTCACGAGAACTCACAATGAAATCATCCACGTAGAGCGATTCTCTCAAGGCTTCCACTGCCTTAGGCTGTTCTGACTCCTTTTGTTGAATGTGATGCCTAATAGTTGCAGCTAACAGGAATGGACTTGGGGACACTCCGAAAACCACTCTACACATTCGCATAATGCGTATATCATTTTTCTTATCATCAGTTGGAGAACCGTGTAGCCACAGGAATCTGACGGCATCCTTCTCCTTTTCTGCCAAAGCGATCTGCAAGAATGCCTTTGTGATGTCAGCAGTAAATGCAATTTTGTGCAATCTGAACTTGACAAGCACATCTAGCAAGTCAGGATTCAAGTTTGGTCCTGCAAGCAAGCAGTCGTTTAGTGATGGACAACCCTCCGCATGTGAGGATGCATCAAACACTACCCTTAGTTTAGTTGTTGGTTTGTCTTCTCTGAGTACAGCATGGTGTGGTATATAATATTCAACAACACCTGTTTCCTTTACTTGTGAATCATTGGCTGGAACATCTTCACAAATGCCTTGTTGTAAATAGTCTTGTATTACGTCTTTGTATTGTGTGTAAAAGGTTACATCAGCTTTTAGAGTTTTCTTCAGCCTTTCAAACCTTGTCTTAGCCACCTTGAAATTATTTTGTAGCTCTTGTTTATTTGGTTTCCAAGGTAATTCAACCTGATAACGACCATCCTTAAACCTTACTGTCTGACTGTTTGAAATCTGCGAAATCTTCTTCTAAACAAATTTGCATGCAGGTTGTGTCAGTTACACTCAACATGGGAATTGGTCCTTGAACAGTCCATCCAAAAATACTTTCCAGGGCTACAAGAGATTCAGTTAATCTCTCAACTCTACCTGATACTATTTGCCAGTAGTAGTCTGCTCCTATTAATACTGAAAGCTCAGAATCATTGGTGTCCTCAGAGAAAAAATCTGCAAGTTGCAGACCCTTAGCTTTAAGCTTATTTTGCACATGTTCTCCAGGAACTTTCATAACAGCAGTACAGATTTGAGGCGTCCCAATTGCTGCGATTTCTATTTTTTGATTTTCATTCCATACACTTTCAAGTGTCAATTTCACGATGTTACGTTCTGTACTCACAGGACACTCAGCTCCGAAAGTGTGAAGATTCAAAGTCTCTTTTTTCAGCACTGGTAATTCTAGTGTTTTCACAAGACTCTCTCGCACAAAGCTTCTTTGGCTACCTCCGTCCAATAAACAACGTACTAATTTTTTACCTGCTGGACCTTCTATCCATGCCTTAATTGTCTGAAGCAGCACAGTTGGTTGCCCTTCAGCCTTTGGTTTTACAGTGTTCGACAAAGACGACACTACAGCTTCAGAGCTAGGGTTGCTATCTTCCACACTGTCGTTTTTGTTCTCAGGCTGCTTATCATTTTGCTCACAGATTGACTGATGGTGCTTACGTCCACACTTAGCACAGTTAACTCCTTTAACCCTACAGAACTTTGCTATGTGTTTAGGACCCAAACAAGCAAAACATTTTCCCATTTTTCTTAGCTTGTCTTTTCGAGCAGACACTGAATACTCAGAGCAATTTTCAGGCTTATGGTTCAGGTTCTCACAATATATACAAGCCTTGGGAACATGACTAACAGTGTGCAGTGCAGTGCAGAAGACATTGTCCATTTTTTATGCCTTGGTTCATGAATCATCTCAGGTTTAGCGAAATATATATTACTCATCTGTTTGTCCCTTTTTGAACTTTCTGGTCTAGTTAGTTGCAGTGCTCTTTCTCGGCTTTGCACTTCCTTTTGTAGAAATTGAATAAGCTCAGGCACTTTCCATTCACCATCAAAGTCCAACTGACGAGTATAAGCTAGAGCAATGTCCTCTGGCATCAATTGCAATAACACAGGGCATAAAAGACTGCCATACGTGTCACAAGGAACACCCAGAGATTCCAAACTACGAATTTGAATTTCACATTCATCATATAAACTTCTCAACGCGTTTACGTCTGATGATCTCTTTACAGGAGTCAAATTAAGCAGTTTAGACATGTGAGCACTGATAACAATATCCTTCCTTCCAAATCTGTTCTGTAACAATTCAATAGCTGCATCATAATTACTGTCCGTTAGAGTGAGCCCTGATACTGCTTTGGCCGCTGCGTCAGCCAAATACGTTTTCAAATAGGCGAATTTCTCTTTCTTACACAGCGCTTCATTAGAATGAATTGCGGCTTCATACTGACTCCAAAACTCCTGCCACTTGCTTATTTCTCCTGTAAACTTATCAATAACCAATTTGGGGAGCTTGACAGACTGTTTTTCTGGCCGTCTTTCTTGATTTGCATAGGCGTTTTTTACCCGTTCACTCTCTTGTTCACGCTCCTTTTCTATCATTCTCACTGCACGGGATTTCCACATGATAATGCGGTCCTGATAATCCAGCGCACTCTCTATCTCTCTCTCCAGATCGTCCGTGGGAGTTTCGTTTTCGATGCCTCTGTCAAGATCCACCAAGCTTTCTTCTTTCGTCGATAACATTGAAAGTAACTCGCGCAGCTTTTCACAGTCTGGTTCTTCTTTACCAATCTCTTCTTGCATATGAGTCAGTAACTTCGTCGTTGAGCTGCGGATTGTTTTCCTCTTCTTCTTCATCCGTTCTAACTGTTCAGCCATCTTCATTAAACTTACTTTCACTTTCCTACTCCGAGATTCTTATTCCGCGACCATTCTGTGACGCTATCCCGGCTTTCGGCACCAAAAAATGTTAGTGAAAGTTCTTGAAGATTGAGACGCTTACACGGATGTTATATTTCTCGTTCTTTTTACTTCAGAATACAAGAAGAAAAAAGCCACGCAACTCACCTACTTGACAAGGCTAAAAGATTAATAAAGTTATCAGCATACTTAGTGTGTACTTGAAGTATAACAGGGTGAGATACATCATTGCGATCTTTCAAAATAAACAAAAACATATAATAATAAAATAAAATAAAATAATAAAAATAATAAAGTGTTTATAATTATTTACACTTAGCATCACATATGCTTCTATTCCGAAAATCTTAAATAATTATTCAACAACAAAAGTTACAACAGGGCGCTGTTTGTCGGAGGGCTGTCTGGACTATTGTAATTAACAAACGAAGAAGAGTAAGTGCACACACTAATAACTCATTGAAACACACGCAGAGCTGGGTAGATTACATATGAATTGTAATCAGTTACTGATTACAGATTACATTAAAAAAAATTGTAATCAGTAATATGATCTCTTAGATTGCACATGTTTGGTAACGTAATCTGATTACTTTTGGATTACATTTAGATTACATTTTTTCTAAACCTTATTTGATATCACATATATTCATTTAGCCTAATCTTGTACTTTTTTTGAATATATATATATATATAAATATATGTAAAATTTTGTTTAATTCAGCAAGAAGAGCCATAATAGCTTCTTTTTCAAGTGCAATATTTGGAGAGTTAATACTAACAAAATACTAACACTAATTTACCTTGCTGTTAGAGTTTGCTAGTAACACTGAAAAAAAAAAAAAAAAAAAAAAAATCACATCTTGTGATTTTAAAGCATATTTACTAATAATTAAGAAAATTTAGAAAACTAATATTGAAAAACATGAAATTCACAGCAATATCACTACTAGGTAAAATATTTAATCTAAAAAAGAAAAACACTACAAGTGAATAAGACTGTATCAATGAAAAACATCAAACAATATAGCTACATTGCAATCATGAATTTTGAAAAAGACTAAACTCACACAGCGATGACATTTCTATCCATCTCAAACCATTTTAAGTGCAAAGTAACAATGAGGAAATGACAAACAATAACAACATTACAAAAATGAATATTAAAGAGAATGAAAATCACAGCAATAACATTGCTAATACAGGGGACCGTTCTTCGTACGTCGCTAACTCAGTTAGCTGGATCTGATTGTTGATGATTTGGCGTGATCTTGGATCGTTTGGTTCTTCGAAGCTCATCCCGGAGCTGCTGTCATAGCAACAGGTCCGTAAGCAGGTCCGGGAGCAGGCTTATTTCATGTAAACAGGATTAAATCGCTTCTTTTCAACCAGAACTGATACTCAAAATATGTCTGCTATCACCGCTACTTTATTACAAGAGTATCGTACTGATCCAGGGACAATAATTTAAAATAATAATCATTAAAAAAATTATTTAAAAATAATATAAAAATGCTGTGTAGTCCATAACAGCCTACTATAGACACAGCCAGTTTTACTCACTGAAATATTTATTTGTCATAAAATTATTACTTCATAATTGTATTAGAGTCTTACACACATGCTATACAGATAATAGAGTCGTGCATTATTATGAGTGATGACTGCTATTATTAGAGTGGCTTGATGGAGTGCAGGAGATGCAGATAACATGATATTGACCCTTAAGAAACTTTCATTAATGCTGTCACGTAACAAATCTGTCCAAATATAAAATGAAATGAATAGATAATTTCTACATTGAAATAAAAATGTAAAGACTGCACAACTATTATAAATTGCGAATCTAAATAATTGGGAATCATGAAAAAAATTCTAATAAAATGGTATTACTTTAATTAGTATATATTTTTTTTAATATTTGCCTTAAATTGATTGCTGTAACACTTTTTAACTTAAAAGATTAAACTTTCTAACTTTTAAAAGTTAAATGTAGATGTCTACATTTACGTTGAATTCTTACATGTTATCCTTACATTAAATTAGAAAAATAAGACATTATGGTTGTTGTTATTATTAAAATGAAATCAGTATCAACAAACTCCATTTGTCCACATGAATAAATTATGTTATTACATTAATGTTTTACTTGTTTGACTTACAAAATATGAAATGTTGGAAAAATACACTGATACTTTTAAATATGATATCATACCACCAGTAGGTGGTGACAAGTCACTGTCTTAATGAGTGAATTGTTGATTCAACCGATTCGTTCAAACTGCTGATTCATTCAATAAATGAAGCAATTAAAAGTTTTTATGAATGGCTCACTGAATCATTGACTCATCGGTGCTGCCCTAGTTATTGTTTGTTATTAAAATTTTGATCAGGTTACTTGTCCGTTCGGGGCAAGTACAATTCTCTTTCACTTGCCCTTTCACAAAATCCACTTGTCCCGGACAAGCGTTAATGTAGAGCCCTGGCTAATATATAGAGACCATTTCCAGGTGAAATATTTCATCTCAAAACACTTGAAGTGCATAAGGTTACGTTAGTAACAATGAAGAAAATTCAACATTACAAAAATATATTAAAAGACATGAAATTCCCAGCAATAACTTTGATAGGTCAAAGAATTCCAGGGACAGCAAATTAATCCGTGGTAGGCAGAGTTTACACTGAACAGTAACATTTTTCCCGTGTTTTTCTTTAAAAATTAAATGATGTCTGAACATCCGGTCATCAAAGGCTGCGTTCCCCTCTGTATAAAAACAGGTTCCCTTCAATTTCCATTATCTTGTTGCTGATTTCTTCTGAGCGTGATTCTGATACCACTCCCCCTCTCCGCCGGAAAAACTCGAAGAATCAGGAACGTATATAAGCGGCAGGTTTGTTAGGAAAAAATATAAACATTAAAAAAAAGAAATTTAGGAGAATCAATGAATTGTGAACGACTTATTACAATTGTGTAAATAATATGTAATCATGTAATCCATAAAAAAGTAACTGTAGTCTGATTACGAGTATTTTAAAAAGTAGTTTACTCTAATTACAAGTACTTGAGTTTTGGAATCTGATTACGTAATCCAGATTACATGTAATCCGTTACTACCCAGCTCTGCACACACGTTAGTTGGATCCAATGACATTAAAGGTTGGATCAGGGATGCATGTGTGCTCCGAAAATTCACGTCCTAAATACTGCATATTAGCGGATAAAAAATGTATGAAAAATTACATAAATTGTATCATGAAATATACAGGTTTGACTGTAGTCACGTCGTCCCATGATGAATAATAGGCCTAATCATATTTTTAGGCTTAACCAATACATGATATATTTGGATGCAATTATATACTAAAGTTGTAGAACGTAATCAAACATTGCATATAGGTCCCATGAATAGATCTAAAAGAATAGCTTATTCAAAATCTCACAACTAACATGAAATGAAACATATTCTTTATTATCACTTTAAAAAGTGTTAACAGTTAACAGTTAACAGTTTTTCTCCATATTGTCTAATATAGTTTTGGGTTTACATCCAAGATGTTGAAAGAAAATGCAAGTAGTAAGCCTAAAATTCAATGCTATTTGCTACACGTACGTCAATAGGGAAATGCACATGTTTCCACAACTGCATCACTACGCGTTGCCATGACATCAATTCTTGTCAGAGTTTTGAAAATATTATAAAGAGAGAGAGAGAGAGAGAGAGACTGACTGATGAGTACAGAATAACAAGATGAGCGTGGCTTTTAAAAGTGCCTTTGTGCGTTTGTGATGCTTTGAAGCTGCCAAATTTGAGGGACCTAAAGAAGAAAATAAGAAAAAAACAGAACTGAACATTTCACACCAGTATTCTCTTAATCTGTGTTGCCAGAATGGGCTAGATTGAATGTGGTATTCGTTTTATATAGTGAAAAAACAAGTTAATATTGTTAATTACAATTTATAACAAAATTTGACAAACAGTTAATAAATGCAAGTATAGGGAATTATATATATATATATATATATATATATATATATATATATATATATATTCCCCATTTAGTTTCATATGAAAAAAATTCCCGAACAAAGCCACAGCAGAACTTAAAATAAATAAATAAATAAATAAATATATTTATACATTTATAATGTTGGATAATAGTTGTGAGCTAATGTAATGTTAGCCTAATAGGCTACTTAAACTTGAATTCAATAATAACGTAAGCTGCACATTTGGTGCAGAAAGCTATATTTTTATAATTTCTTCTATCATTTATCGTCATAAGAAATGGCCACCTTACAAATCTAAAGTTTCTAAACATAACTTATTGTCCCGACTCAACAGTTTTTAATCAAACCTCCGATACGTTGTCCAGCTTCTTAAAGCAGTGTCCTACCTATGACAAGAAAATGCTAAAACTGCTCACTTGCAAGCGTCTTAGAGCGTTGTTAAACTCACCTTTTAATGTCTTTTGTCTGCAATTGAGGGTTGCTTTGGTCAAACTCACCTCTGAATGCCGTTTTACCTGCAGTTGAGTGTTGTTAAATTCACCGCTGTGTTGTTAAACTCACCGCTGAATGATCACGTGCGTTGTTAAACTCACCTCTGAAAGCGCTAAACCTTTGCGGGGACTTTGATATCAGATTGCGAGGGGTTTTAAACATCAAAAACCAGTTGGAGGGCCAGATAAAAATTATCTGGGTGCTCCGGTAAAACGACCTCACATTTGACTCCCCTTGGCATAGATAATATTTTGTAGCCCGATGAGAAAAAAGGGAGTAAATAATTAAAACAAAATGAACAGCATTAGCTGCTACGTGTGAAAAGAAACCTGCTTTGGATGTATTATGTTCAGGACAAACGTAATAGCACTGCAATAAATTGACTATATTAGGTTAAGGACCAACGTAATAGCACTGCTTATAGGTTAAGGACCAACATAATAGCACTGCTTATATGTTGGCATGTAACGTAATTGCGATTTGCAAAATAGTTTTCTCAGAACGTATTTCATGTGATACAGGGTTGCTTGACTTACCACATTCATTCCTGTATAATATTTGTATGCGTCTACACGGTTTAAACTGATATAGCAATGCCACAATATTGACAACATTAAATACATATTAAAGGATTTAGGCTACTAAAGTATGTGTGAGTGACTTAAAATGAAATAAAACAAGAACTTTTGTTGAGATGGACATAAAATCGTATAGGTTAAACTAATTTTAAAGTAAAAACATTGGTTGTTTTGAACAAGACAAGACATTTTGTCAGAGTTTGTTCAGAATACAAACAAAACAAATATTTATTTTGTATGGATACCTGCACATATAGGAATAGAAGGTAATGAAGTAGTGGATTAGATAAAAAACATGAAAATGTCAGACATTGTATTTAATACTCCAATGAGTAAATTAGAAATCAAAGGGCTAATTAAATAAATAAATAAAAAGATACGTGGCAAATTAAATGGGATGGTGACAATAAAGGACGGCATTTATATAATATTCAAAGAACAGTTGGAAATGAAAGGAGAATTTTGGGGTTAGAAAGGAAGATCTCGCCATAGAATTGGACACATTGCACTTATCAATCATTATTTATAAGAGGAAAAAAAAATGAGTCTGGACTTTGAGTTAAATGTGATCTCCCCGAAACAGTTGAATGTATTTTAATAAAATGTAAAAGATATGACAACGAAAGATTACAACGTACAGAAGCACTTAATATAGAAATAAATCAGATCTCATTTTAGAAAATGTTAAATAAAGATGCGACTAAAGAAATGTTCCACGGATTAAGTATCTCAAAGAGCTGATAAACAGGTTTTAAATAATCACTACTAAGTATATTATTATCATTCATTTTATTTTTGTATTTCTTTTATCTCTTATATTTGAGTTAGTTTTCATTAACGTCAATGCTCCACACTCCCGCCCTGTAGGTGGTGCTAAATGTACCTAACGCCTTGCGTCAAAACGAAGAAGAAGTGGTTTGAGTGGGACCGGATGTAAGCATTCTGAGTGTGTCAGCGGTGCTGTGAGGTCGTTTTACCGGAGGCTTCGCAAACTCTGTTGGGGGATCTTTTTTTTCTTTTGTTTAACTCTCTGTTACTAACAGTCTCGATTTTTAAAATGGTAGTTAGTGGTAGAGTACGACATAGTTTTGACAAGTATCTCATGCTGGTGTTTTAAAGACTGGGTCTGATGTATTTTCTTTGAGACCAGCGTAAATGAATACCTCATTTTTCTTTTGTTTGAACTTTTCACCCGGCGTGAAAAACTCCAACTTTTCTTGGTTTGTAACATTGCTTTACGTTAGCTTCTTTTTTTAGTTTGAGGCGATCCAACGTTGTAACACTTTGCTGGGAAATCTTTTTTTCTTTTGTATAACTCTGTCAGTAACAGTCTAGATTTTTAAAATTGTAATTCGTGGTAGAGTACATCATAGATTTGACAAGTATATTGTCTGATGTATTTTATTTTAGATCCGCGTAAATGCATTCCTCTTTTTTCTTTTCTTTTAAATTTTTCAAACATCGTGACAAACACCAACTTACTTGGTTTGTAACATTGCTTTACGTTAGCTTCTTTTTTTAGTTTGAGTCGATCTAACGTTACCGGAGACGTCGTAACACTGGGAAAGTCCTGGGAAATCTATTTTTTCCTCTCGATTTTTAAATTTGTAGTTAGTGGTAAAGTACAGCATAGATTGGACAAGTATTTTGTGCTGGTATTTTAAAGACATCATGACAAACGTCAACTTTTGGTTTGTATCGTTGCTTTACATTCGCTTCTTTCTTTTTTTCTTGAGGTAAGGTACAAATGTAATAAAACTCTGTAAATTAGTTTTCTAACTGGTAACAAACCTTAAAAGTTTTTAAATTGTAATGCTACACGCTCTCACTTCTTTTCCACGTGTTGCATAACGAAACGTATCTGATAGTTTTTGGCTTGTTTAGTTGTTTTAGATAAACAACCAGTAACCTAGTTTTCTTTTTATTTAATTGTAACAACTTTAACACCTTTTCCAACTACGAAAATGATCATTTGGATGTGTACAAACAGGTGTCCAGAACAGATGCCTTTTATGACCCTCATCAATCAAATTTTTGGAGACAAGCCACACAGGATTCTCTCTCTGATTCTGTCACGGTTGGTAAACCGTGATCTCAGGTGGTTTACACTTTGTGGTGAATTCTGTGTGTTCTGCGTCTGCACTGATTAGTTGTGGGCGTCTCCGTTAATTGTATCAGCAACAGCTGCCACTCATTACCCATCTCCTATATAATGGCTTGTCTCACGTCTTGTGTTTGTGAGATCGTTGTTTCATGTCGTTGTGTTTACCCCCGTCTGGCTTCTGTGTAGTTTGCGTTTGGATGTCTGTGTTTCCCCAGAACCTCATCCACTCTCCGCACGATCACTCAGCCACGAACACTTACCTTCGGCTCTGTTCCCCGCAGTTCCTGTGCCACTCTCTCCTGCTGCCTCACGCCGTCAAGACCCGGACTCCTCACCTACACTCCACCACCGTCTGGACTTCCCACCGTCTATCGTCTCCCTGGAGTGTTACCGCCTCATCGTCTTTGTGTGTCTTTGTACTATATCTCATCATCTCATTAAACGTTGTTAACTCGCTATTGTTTCCAGACTGTCTTTTCACCAGCCGTCACAGATTCCCAAAAAACTGGGACAATGTACAAATTGTGAGTAAAAAGGGATTGAAATAATTTACAAATCTCATAAACTTATATTTTATTCACAATAGAATAAAGATAACATATCAAATGTTAAAAGTGAGACATTTTGAAATGTCATGCCAAATATTGGCTCATTTTGGATTTCATGAGAGCTATACATTCCAAAAAAGTTGGGACAGGTAGCAATAAGAGGCCGGAAAAGTTAAATGTACATATAAGGAACAGCTGGAGGACCAATTTGCAACTTATTAGGTAAATTGGCAACATGATTGGATATAAAAAGATCCTCTCATAGTGGCAGTGTCTCTCAGAAGTCAAGATTGGCATAGGATCACCAATTCCCCCAATGCTGCGGCAAAAAATAGTGCAGCAATATCAGAAAGGAGTTTCTCAGAGAAAGTAACCATTACCAGTGAATAATATCATCCATAGTTTCAGAAAATTTGTAATAAATCTCTGTGCGTAAGGGTCAAGGCCGGAAAACCATACTGGATGCCCATGATCTACTGGCCCTTAGACAGCACTGCCTTACAAACAGGAATGCTACTGTAATGGAAATCACAACATGAGCTCAGGAATACTTCCAGAAAACATTGTCAGTGAAAAATCCACCGTGTCATTCGCCGTTGCTGGCTAAAACTCTATAGGTCAAAAAAGAAGCCATATATAAACATGATCCAGAAGCGCAGCCATTTTCTCTGGGCCAACGCTCATTTAAAATGGACTGTGGCAAAGTGGAAAACTGTTTTGTGGTCAGACGAATCTAAGTTCTAGAACAACATATGCTCCCATCGAGATGTCGTCTCTTTCAGGGAAGACCTTGCATTTTCCAACATGACAATGCCAGACCACCGCCGTTTGCAGACTGTTATAAAAAGAAGAGGAGATCCAACACAGTGGTAAACATGGTCTTTCCCAACCTTTTTTTAGATGTGTTGATGCCGTGAAATATAAAACCAACTTATTTTTTCCTTAAAATTATACATTTTCTTAGTTTAAACATTTGATATGATACTTGATATCATCTATGTTGTATTCTGAATAAAATATTGAAATTTAAATCTTACACATCATTGCTTTCTGTTTTGTATTCACAATTTGTACAGTGTCCCAACTTTTTTGGAATCGGGTTTGTGTAAGTCTCTTGCCTGTTTCACACATACTCCGTCTGCAGTGCGTATGCATTGCATTTTTTTTTTTACGCTCCCATGTTAATGTATTCCAGTGTTCACATTGCACGCGGTTGCGGTCTGTCACTGTGTTCAAGGAGCGGTGCGTCTGCAGCAGTTCAGCGATTGTTAACGTACCGAGTCTATTTTTGCTGTGCTGCACAAGCTGAATTAAAGTGACAGCGCATTGTCCGCGATAAAAATGAACATGGATTGACATGGAAATGCAGTAATTTCACAATAAATGTTTACTAATTAAAGCCTACTGTGTTTCACACTCAACACATGGGTTTTTGGCTAGGTTTAAAACAGGAAAAAGAGCACCTTTAGATAAAGAAGGCAACGTTATATATGCACTTTTATGGAGACAGAAAAACAAAGTTCATTAAGACCCGTGGGATTGCTTGTAATAAAGATTTAAACGCAAAAGGCATGAGAGTTGACTGTTTCTGTCAGTGGTGTTTTAATTTTAAATATATGCGATATCCTATCAAGAAAAGTAGGCTTAATTGTTGTGTTTAAATGTTTTGCTGCTTGCTTGAGTAGCTCATTATACAAACCTAGAAGTCAAAAGCAATAATAATACATTGTTTATATTTATTGAGTTTAAACTAATGTCTAAAGATTGTTACTGTACTGTGATAAAGAGTCACAATGCTGATTTATTTATTTATTTTTTTTCATGATTTGAAATCAAAATAATGAACAAATTTGTGTTTGTGGACTAAACAGTCGTGGATCAGTAGTGGACTGCAAACGCGTCCTTTGTGAAAGCACAATAAGTCCGCGCTGCTTCTGCTCCACATACGTAATGCACATGGACTGCATATGAACTGCAGATGGAGTATGTGTGAAACAGGCATCAGACTGCATAGGTTAAAGCTTATGGGCCTGTCACGAGATGAATGAATGACTCAATAAACCTGAAGAGTCGAGAAATTAGCTAATTAATTCTCTTTCCAGCTCAAGACTTTATTAGTTATGCTTATGGGTCTGTCAAGTGATGAACGAACAACTCGGAAAACACAAAGACTCGAGAGATGAACTAATCAATTATATTTCCAGCTCAGACTGCATTGACTGAAACAGGTGAACTAGTCTAATTACAGTAAGGAACCTATAGAATATTGCATGTGTGCGACTGAACAAATCACTTCCCAAGATGACTTGTTCTTCCTGAGTCACATTAAAGATTCATTCAAAATGAACGAATTGTTCAAGAACAACCCATCACTACTACTAGAGCCCCTTTCACACTGAGATTCCAGATAATACATGGGTAATGTGTCAGATCATCAGTAAGGAATTACCCGATCTCTGCTTCATTACAGTTTTGCACATTTTTTTTTTGTCGCGAACGTTGATCTGCCTTCAAAACACCCAGTAAAAGAGTCGCACAATAACGTGAGTCATCACTATGACACACCCTTTACGGCATTGATTCTGGCTTTTGTACACAGAGCTTGTTTCGGGACAGAACCCGGCAATGTTACTGCTGGGTTATAGGGCCTTCAATTGGAGAGAAGTTATTGTTGTAATTAGTAGGCCTATTAGTTAAGATGGTGGTCACTAGAAGTATAACCATGGTAAATTACTATGGTGCTGAATTGACAATTCCTGTTGGCGTTTTCCAGTTTATATCTTCATGCAGTTTACATTATCGTGGCTGTTTTCAGCCAGCATCATTACAGAACATTTATGTTCTTATATATCACACGACACGACTAAACAAGAATTATGTGTCACATCTGAATGGATGAAGCGACTTGGTCTGTTTACAAAACTGCAGTGACGCTGCTGACGTATGCAGCTGCTGACGTGTTATCTTTGTTATTGGGCAAACCTGAAAACACATCAGCAGCATCATATGTCAGCAGCGTCGTGAACGCACTCACAACAGACCCGGAAGAGAAGACAATGCTAGAGAGAATATAGTACACCATGTGTCAAAAATTTGATTGATGAGGGTCATAAAAGCCATCTGTTCTGGACACCTGTTTGTACACCCCCACCCCTCCCCTCCCTGTACACCCCGGTGACCTAGATATGAACTTACGACCCCAAGAAGGAATTTCGGTGAGGGAGGGTGAAAATGTGTTGGAATCTATGTGCTTTTTTTTTTTAAACTGTGGAAAGGGATGAAATCATGAAAATGGTATAAGGGAAGTTTTTATTAAGGTTTTAAGTACACAGTGCATTTCAAGAAAAAAGGTTATACACACAAACAAAATGGGAACGATGTAATGATTGTTTTCATAGTTGGAAAAGTGTAAAACGTTGTTAAAGTTGTAACAAATAAAAAAGAAAAAAAATAGGTTACTGGTTATTTATCTAAAACAACTAAACAAGTCAAAACTATCAGATGTGTTTTCGTTAAGCAACACGTGAAAAGATGTGAGAGCTGGTAAAAATGTAAAAAGGTGTTTTGTTACCAGCTAGAAAAGAAAGCATTTAGCATTTGTACCTTACCTCAAACTGAAAAAGAAATGAATGTAAAGCGGCGATACAAACCAGAAAACTTGGTGTTTGTCACGATGTTATAAAAAGTTAAAAACAAAAGAAAAAAGATGGAAGGCATTACGCGGATCAAAAATAAAATCCATCAGACAAGATACTTCAAATCAAATCTATGTTGTACTTTACCACTAACTACAACTTTAAAAATCTAGACTATTACTGACAGAGAGTTAGACGAAAGAAAAAAAGATCTCACAGCAAAGTGTCAAGGCATCTCCGTTGAGCGATACTGACAGCACCGCAGACACACTTAGAATGAGGCTCGGGGAATGCTCCGGAAAAAAAACACGCCTCCGGCGCTAGAGACTGCCCCGCTGTAGGCGTGATAGCAGCGTCAGTTTGGGTGTAACAAGTGTTTAAAAAGAGGATTTTGTTGAAGCAAATTTATCCGTACCTAGTTGTAAAATACGAAAGGTATTTTTTTTTTTGTGAATTGAAAAATTGGACAGCTATTCTGTAACAATGGCTACGACATCATTACCTAAAACTCCTGAGAAGAGTATCGAGTTAGATATGGAACAGCTAATGCTGGCCCCGAGGAAGGTAAAACATGGTCCGTGTCTGGCCAATTTCCTCCACGAACCTTTGGACAATGTTAAGCGTGAGTTTCATCTATCCGGCAATCGTATCTGTAGTTACGATTTTGACAAGAGCAACCGCGAGGTCAGACTGAGTACCGTGGATAGTGATGAAAGGGTAACGTACGACACGAGCGAGGATCCTGATCTGTTTTTCACAGTGAAAGATTGGTGTTTATTTTACAATTATGTCTGGCGGGATTTAAAAGATGGAGGCGATGATCCTCTATTCATAGGCGAATGGAACGGTGTCATTCCAGGAATGCGTTACAGAGTGCTTGGGGATCACATTAACAAGTACGCTGACGATTATATATATATTCTTTGCAGCGACCGTCTCCTGGATTTACCTGAACGCGCATGGCCGATATCTGAAGCGGACCATCTTAAATACTATAAGATTAAATTTTTGTTTCAGTGGAAAGACGTGCCTGCATTAGAGGAGATATTTGGAAAGATAGACAAAATGTTTAAGTGGTGCGAGGCGTTTGACAGATACAACAACATAAAAGTGAAACTGTTTCACCCTGAATGGTGTGTGGCCAGCCGGAGAGGGACTCATGTGGCCCCGCCTACCATCTATAATCATTAAATACCCACGTCAGGCACCTCTGTGGAAATAGACTTTGAGCGACATCACCACCACCAACATGACTCAAGAAGATACTTCGACACCTCCACACTTTGTATGCGATGACAACGCATCAGACCCGTGGTCAACGCAGGACAATGACGCCTGGCTGAACAAATTCTGTACAGAACTGGGATACCATAACCTCGCCTTCCTCGCAAAGTACAATCCGCCACCTCCCCACGCTGGTCCATCTGACACGGCGAATCCTGAAAACGTTTCGGACACCGTCGACGGTTGCATCGGGGTGATTGGACATAAGATCATTAAAGCTGTGGTTGCCATAATTCTGGAACATCTGGTTGACAAGCAGCTGAAGAAAGATTGTTACGGCTGTCAGGTCGATCATCCTTCGCAAACACAACATTCATGTCTCTATGAGGCACCGGCGTACTATTTTCTAGGATGTTTTGAACAACTCTCGCATAAATTGTGTAAACCTGATCTGAAACTCATTCTGGCACAAACCTTGAAACTGTTTGGTTTAACACCGCATCAGCAAAGAATTCAGGGGGTTGTCGACGGCGTTCTGTGTGAACTCAGAGATGAGATGTACATAGTGGAAGGTCTGGCAGAACTCCGGACGAAACTTGTGGATGAAACTTGCGAGCAGGCCATTTACGACGCTGTTGACAGCTGGAAGAAGAGTACACCTGCTGATTCTGATTAACCGTGGGGACATGGGCAACCTCTGCAGCACAAACTGTCTGGAAAAACTCATATTTAAACAAAGAATTAAGAGTGAAATAACTTTTTTATTGTATAAGATTATAGATGATGAGAGTGAATGTTATGTGGACAATAAACGTTTAACGAAATTAAAAAAACAAATGTTAACTGTGAGGGGCATGTCGGAGGAGTGGTTTGTTATGACAACTCAGTGCATCACAAACACGTATAACCCGCAAATGACTGTTAAAAATATTCTTGAACTTATGCCTGAATGTGAAGAAAGTCTTAAAATAGGTAACATTTTATGTCTTTGTACTTATGTAACCGATGTGTGTGTAATGTTGTTGTCAAGAAATGACCCGATAGATGTATATAAAATTATTGACATGCTAGTTGAACATATGATAGAGAAAAATGTTTTAATGTGTGTGAAATTCCTTCAATATCTAGATGATGTATAATTAGACAATGTAGGACCAATCAAATTGAAATTGTATGCGTCTTCTGCAACGATTGCAAATAAAAAGCTTTTGACCTAATAACTCTGGCATTGTTTTGTGTAAACAGTAGTGGTGGTAAGATGTCTGAATTAATGAAAAAAGTGTACTACAACCCAGCACACCCTGGTTCTTTGGGTGGTAAAGAACGATTAAAACGCGGTGTACTACAGGAATACGGGGTAACTCTGAAGGATAAAGAAATATCACATTGGCTATCATCTCAGGACACTTATACATTACACAAGACAGCACCTATCAAATACAAACGGAATAGAGTGATAGTGTACGGAAAAGATGTACAGTTCCAAGCAGATCTTGTCGACATGTCTGCTTTTTCGAAAGAAAACGACGGTATAAAATTTTTACTGACTTGTATAGATGTTTTTAGCAAGTATGCATGGGTGCGTCCGCTGAAGAATAAGACAGGTGCAGAGGTGACGAAAGCATTCGCCTCTATACTCAAAGAAAACCGTATACCTCAAAAATTACAGACTGATAAAGGTACAGAATTTTTCAACAAACATTTCCAACAACTGATGAAAAAGTATAACATACATCATTTTGCTACGGCGAGTGATGTGAAAGCGTCTTGTGTTGAACGCTTTAACCGCACTCTTAAATCATTTATGTGGCGGTATCTAACGGCTATCAATTCAAAGCGTTACTACAATATCTTACAAGATCTTATAGAAGGATATAACGCCAGTTATCACAAAAGTATTAAAATGCGACCGTTGGACGTTAATAAAGAAAATGAGACAGACGTGTTCAATAATCTGTATGGAAAGTTACGTAAAGGAACACCTATCTTTAAGTATAAAATAGGAGATGTAGTTAGAGTTTCAAAAGTTAGAGGTGTATTTTCGAAGGGTTATGAACAGAATTACACCGAGGAATATTTCACTATAGCCGCTCGTATACCACTAAACCCTCCAGTGTACAGACTACAAGATTATGACGGCGATGTTATCGACGGTTGCTTTTATGAAAAGGAATTACAAAAAATCATTGTGAACCAAGACAAATCGTTTAAAATAGAAAAGATTCTAGATCGAAAAAAGAGTGGTCGCCAAGTGCTTTGTCTTGTCAAGTGGTTGGGCTGGCCTACTAAGTTTTCCTCATGGTTACCAGAAAAGGAGATCGTGGACATACAGAATCCATTAAAGTAACAACCCGAGGAGTCATAAGTAGCATTTGTGAAAAACTACACCATGAGTGAGGGCGGCTTTTATATCACACTACCTTGTAATGCATCTATGGATGTTTACCCTGACAATCGTATCTCAAATTACAAAACGAGACTAGCAAGAAGTATGAACCTCAAGGGTCAATGGGAAGTCGGTTTAATTGAATTTTATTATACTGTTTCCTGGTACACTTTTAATGAGGAGGATGCCGCATTTATTATTAACACAGACCCTAATATACTGGGATATGATGAGAGACATTACAAAGAGGACAGTGATGTCATTATCTACATTAAAGAAAAAAATCTACAAAATGTATCTAAAGTGTGCAATAAGTTAAAGCCTGGTTATTATGAAGATGTACTATTTCTGGTTAGAGAAATCAACGCCAACCTTCCACCAAAAGTCACACTTGGTTATGATCACATCAAAAACAGGATATTTCTAAAAGCACCGACAAATACATCTTTGATATTTTATGGGAAGTTGGCTATTATTCTAGGATTAAACTCTGGTGTGTCTCTAGGAACTACAAAGCAATCACCCGAAAATAGTTCTGACGGTGCACCTGTCGTCACATACGCACCGCATCAAGCTGACATAAGAGGTGCGTTTTATAGCATGTACATATACAGTGATATGATCGAATATCAACCAGTAGGTGATTCGTACGTGCCGCTACTGAGAACTGCACATATAGACGGTACATCTAACGACAGCGTCAGTGTTAGATTCGACAAGCCGCATTACGTACCTGTGAATAAATCTAATATTACAGATATCTGCATTGAGGTTAAAGACGATCAGAACAAACACGTGCGTTTCACTTATGGTAAAGTTGTGGCTAAACTTCACTTCAGACCGGTGAAATAAGTTAAGGCATAGGTGGCATCTTCAAATCTCTTTTTAGGACGGCACTACCTCTGTTGAAAAGAGGTTTTAGTATAGTAAAACCACATCTAAAAACTGCTGCTAGAAATATAGCTAGCGATGTTGTGACCAGCGCTCTATCAAGATCGTATAACGACAATAATAATAATAATAATGATGGGCAAAATGGCCACGGGTTAATGGTGATGTCACGAGGTTCTTTTAAACCACCGGGTGAGCGTCTACGTAGGGGGAGTGGCCGTGTGAAGAAAGCTAAACGTTGCAGTAACAAACGCGTTGCCCCAAAACGTAGCAGGCGTCCCCGCACTAAACGTGTAAAGAAAACCCTCCGTACCAAAAGACTTCTGAACACTATTTTCTAATCATGGCTCTATTCCATCGCATGTCCGAGGAGTGTATTAAATCAGAGTTAGACTTATTTACGATCCCCATGACACAGACGTCCATTGAAAAAAATACTTACGTCGAAATACCACCTCTATCCGCAATAACCGATTCATCACCGTTAGAATTTTTTATCGCTGGCACGGGAGAGGATTATTTGGATCTTAATAACACTCTTTTATACACTAGACTCAAAATAACCGGACCCGATGGTTCTAATATACCAGATGGATCACCTGTCGGTTTAATAAACTATCCGGGGGCATGTATATTCTCACAGGTGGATGTCTCTCTTGGGGATCGTCTGATAACCCAGAGTTCCAGTACCTACCCGTACAGATGTTTGATTGAAGCTCTGATTAATTTTGGAACAGACACACTCGAAAGTGTCTTTTCAGCCGGTTTGTTCTACAAAGATACACCGGGTCACATGGATGCTACGGACCCCGCTGGAGAAAATACGGGATTAATGAAGAGAGCTGCATTTACCAATGCTAGTAATGTGATAGAATTACTAGCACCCATTCATAGCGACATTTTCTTTCAAGAAAAATTAATGTTGAACGGTGTAGATATAAAAATAAGAATGACAAGAGCTAAAGATGAGTTCTGTCTAATGCGCGATGATGCAGTTGCTTATAGACTCAATATTGTGTCAGCATCTCTTTTTGTCAAAAAGGTTACTGTTTCACCAGGCGTCCGGTTGGGGCATGCTCAGGCGCTTCTAGGCACTACTGC